>NC_080470.1:14237500-14405000 GCF_030265055.1 Doryrhamphus excisus
TTTTTTAGAGTTTAAATCTTATGAGAAACAAAGAAAACAAAATCAAGATGTCATTTTTTGTTGTCCTACTCTTCACAGATGTGAAGCTATTGAACATACATGTTAAAGAATTCAATTTATTCATGATTATTATTATAAGAACCCATGAATTGTTGACTAAAACACTATCATAAAAAGAACCGAAAATTGCAAAATAACAAATTACGTCATCTAGCGACTTCTTGCATAGCCAATAGCTTTTTTTTTTTTTTTTTTTTTTTTTTTTACTGAGGAGTCGGCATTGAATTAATGCAAAGACCGAAGAAAAAAAACATTTAGAGACGGTCCCCAGGCTTCTATAGAGATAAATTTTCGTCAGACTGCTCACAGTTTGCGGGAACCACGAAACCAAAAAAAAAAAAAAATACAGCTGAATAGGTGCAGATTCTGGGAGAACTATAAAGCTTTGCATGCTGGTTATTGTGTGTAGCTTCTCTGTAGGAGTCCACAACTGAATACAAATGGCCGAAAAATGAGCATAACAGATGCATACATGAGCTAACGAGCACGGTTATTAATTGATTTTCAAATCATTTTATCCAAACGCCCCCTAAACGAATGGTTCTCCCCCCCAAATCAACATTTTACAAGTGTCTTAAATGTTTACCTTTGATTGTTCTGTTTTAATCGTTATCAAGGCATGCACAGAAATCTTAATTTATACATTGATATTATACATTAGCTGCGTGTGCATCACGGAGATGCCTGGAGTTGAATAAAATCTGTCCACTTATTTGTGAAATGCCATTGAATACGAGCTGTGTTATGTTTCCAAGTGCTGCATCTTTAATGTTTTTTTGTTGTTGTTATAAAGTGGTAATTAATCCGCCATCAGTTGATGTAAGGTATCGATCCATCGCCGGCATCTGACTTTCGGTAAATGGGAGGTCTGGCAGCCTGCTTAGCTCTCACTGAGTATAAGAGAGGAATGAGACAGCACAAACAGGCTGGACTCTGTGGAAGCTATTCCATACTGCTACCTGCTCCCAGACTCGGCCTGTCTTCTGTAGCGTTGCAGGGACTATGGCAGAGACGGGAGGGTCTCAGCTGATCCAGAATCTGACCTTAAGTGCGAGTGGTGCCATTAAGGTACTTTCTCTTTCACCTTCTTTCCAGCATGCCGCCTGGATCAGACACAACATCCGCAAGAAGGAGTGTTGCTTCTTTAAAAAAGGTGCCAGGTATGACTTGCTCCTGTGTTTAAAAGGTTCCACGAAATGACCTTGTCATTGACCCTCCGTGACCTCTTGTTGCTGCCACAGAGAGGATGTGTGCATGTGTGGCTACAGGAAGAGCCAGCATGCGGCCGAGGCCATCAAAGAGGAGGACTTCGACGGCGAGGTGTGGGACGCACACAGACATGTTCGTGAAGTACCCACAGACGCTTTCGGGGACATCAGCTTTGGTGGTTTGAGGCAGATGACGACCAAGGTAAAACATTACCTTTACTGGTAACACTTTAAGGTAACATTAATAAAGTACACTAAATTACAGTAGTTCATGAGGAGTGAAACTACCTAATCCGGTCTCACTTTACAATAAGGTATAGAAAAATACAGTAGTTACTAATAAAGTAGGAACTGATGAAGAACTAATGACTAAGGCACATCAATTTAGAGTACTTACAGAGGAACAAAGGAGTAGTTACTGAGGAACTAAGGCACATACATTTAGAGTAGTTATTGAGGAACGAATGAATAGGTACTGATGAACTAAGGCACACATTTAGAGTGCTTACTGAGGAACTAAGGCACATACATTTATTGTTGTTACTGAGGAACTAAAGCACATACATTTAGAGTAGTTACAGAGGAAATGAGGCACATACATTTATAGTTGTGACTGAGGAACTAAGGCACATACATTTAGAGTAGTTACTGAGGAACTAAGGCACACATTTAGAGTAGTTACTGAGGAACAAATTAGCAGTTACTGAGCAACTAAGGCACATGCATTAAGAGTAGTTACCGAGGAACTAAGGCACATACATTTATAGTTGTTACTGAGGAACTAGGACACATACATTTAGAGTAGTTACTGAAGAAAAAAGGCACATACATTTATAGTTGTGACTGAGGAGCTAAGGCACACACATTTAGAGTAGTTATTGAGGAACGAATGAATAGTTACCGATGAACTAAGGCACACATTTAGAGTGCTTACTGAGGAACGAATGAGTAGTTACTGAGGAACAAAGGCACACACATTAAAAGTAGCTACTGAGGAACTAAGGCACATACATTTATAGTTGTTACTGAGGTACTAAGGCACACATTTAGAGTAGTTACTGAGGAACGAATGAGTAGTTACTGAGCAACTAAAGCACATACATTAAGAGTAGTTACCGAGGAACTAGGGCACATACATGTATTGTTGTTACTGAGGAACTAAGGCACATACATTTAGAGTAGTTACAGAGGAACTAAGGCACATGCATTAAGAGTAGTTACCGAGGAACTAAGGCACATACATTTATAGTTGTTACTGAGGAACTAGGACACATACATTTAGAGTAGTTACTGAAGAAAAAAGGCACATACATTTATAGTTGTGACTGAGGAGCTAAGGCACACACATTTAGAGTAGTTATTGAGGAACGAATGAATAGTTACCGATGAACTAAGGCACACATTTAGAGTGCTTACTGAGGAACGAATGAGTAGTTACTGAGGAACAAAGGCACACACATTAAGAGTAGTTACTGAGGAACTAAGGCACACATTTAGAGTAGTTACTGAGGAACAAATTAGCAGTTACTGAGCAACTAAGGCACATGCATTAAGAGTAGTTACCGAGGAACTAAGGCACATACATTTAGAGTAGTTACAGAGGAAATGAGGCACATACATTTATAGTTGTGACCGAGGAACTAAGGCACATACATTTAGAGTAGTTACTGAGGAAATAACACACATAAATTTATAGTTGTGACTGAGGAACTAAGGCACATACATTTAGAGTAGTTACTGAGGAAATAACACACATAAATTTATAGTTGTGACTGAGGAATGAGGCACATACATTTAGAGTAGCTACCGAGGAACGAATGAGTAGTTACTGAGGAACTAAGGCACATACATTTAGAGTAGTTACTGAAGAACAAACGAAGAACTAATGACTAAGGCACACGTTTAGAATAGTTACCGAGGCATTGAAGCACATACATTTAGAGTAGTTACTGAGAAGCCAAAGAGTAGTTACTAAGGAACTAAGGTGCACACATTTACAATAGTTACTGAGGAACAAATGAAGAAATAATGAGTAGGGCACATACATTTTGAATAGTTACTGAGGCACTAATGCATATTTAGAGTAGTTACTGTGGAATTATTGAAGAACTGTTGAGAACTTGACTTGGGCACATCAATTTAGAGCAGTCACAGAGGTACTAATGAGTAGAGAGTAGTTACTGAGGAACTAAGGCACATAAATTCATAGTAGTTACTGAGGAATGAATGAAGTACTAATGAGTAGTTTTCAGGGTTAGGTAGGTTTCCTCCTTGTGAACTACTGTCATTTGTGTACCTTAATGTAAAGTATTACCCCTCAACTTGACACATTAGTTCCTCGTTACTTCTTCATTAGTTACTACTCTAAATTTATGTACCAAAAATGCTCACAGGCCTTATATTGGACACATTCTACGGTATAGCTTCCCTTCATTCTCAGTATGCCCGAGTGTCCGCAGAGACCAGTCCCGAGGTCCTCTACCAGTTACTGACTGAACAGTGGAAGCTGTCTCCCCCCGACCTACTGACCGCTCCATGAGCTGCCTGCCCGTGTCTCTGTCTCTGCTCGCCACGTTCCAATCAGCCGTGGCCATTCCGGGCGCACCATCCGAAGTGTACACCTTCGGGACGCAGTACTGGTTCCTGGGATGCTCCTACTTCCTGGGACTGCTCATCCCAGCTCACGTTTTTATACCCGTCTTCTACCGACTGCGGCTGTCCAGCGCCTATGAAGTAAGGCAAAAAAAAGCAACTTATGGCTAGTTAGAACTGAATGAAGTAAAAGGTACATAATATAAATTGTACTTAGTTAAATATTGTGGAACTGGGAACTGATTATGGGATGCACTCAATTGTAATCTGATACATGTTCAAATGAAATAAAGCCATTACCATTACCATTACAATTGAACGCATCCCATAATCAGTTCCCAGTTCCACATGTCCAAAAGGAGTAGGAAGAAGCAAAGCTTATTAAATCCTACCCCTCCATCTGGTACTTTTACAATCAGTAACTGTTACATTTGTTCCGCTTTCCTAATATAGGTTAAGATTTTTATTTTTTGTCACGTACCGAAGTACGAGGTGATTGTACTCGAGTACCCTGTGTATTGCGATTTAATCAGTTTTCGACTTGGCCGTGATCAATTAATTTCTGCAAGGTAGGATTCCTCATAAATAAATGGAATATTTTCATAATCGGAGCATAGGAAGCCAGTTTACCTCGTAGTACAACAACTCGGCAGAATGTGTCGAAGGTGTGCACAAGGCCTTCAGAATCAGGAGTGCTGGCACATGTCATTTAAATACTAATAACAACGGGACTGCTCGTTAAACCAATCAGATTTCAGATTCGCCTCATAGGGCCAGAGAGCAGGCGATAGCATTTTCCGGGTCCTCTGATTGGTTGATGTCTGACACGGACTATGCAGTATATTATTCATTCATTCATTCTTTTTCTACCGCTTATCCTTATGTGAGTGTGAATGGTTGTTTGTCTATATGTGCCCTGTGATTGGCTGGCCACCGGTCCAGGGTGTACCCCGCCTCTTGCCCGAAGACAGCTGGGATAGGCTCCAGCACCCTGCGACCCTCGTGAGGAAAAGCAATAGAAAATGAATGAATGAATGAAAATCCTCATGAGGGTCGTGGGGGATGCTGGAGCATCCTATCCCAGCTGTCTTCGGGCGAGAGGCGGGGTCGCCAACCAATCACAGGGCACATATAGACAAACAACCATTCACACTCACATAAGGATAAGCGGTAGAAAATGAATGAATGAATGAATAATATACTGCATAGTCCGTGTCAGACATCAACCAATCAGAGGACCCGGAAAATGCTATCGCCTGCTCTCTGGCCCTATGAGGCTACCGCTTTTTCCTCACGAGGGTCGCGGGGGGTGCTGGAGCCTATCCCAGCTGTCTTCGGGCGAGAGGCGGGGTACACCCTGGACCGGTGGCCAGCCAATCACAGGGCACATATAGACAAACAACCATTCACACTCACATTCATACCTGTGGACAATTTGGAGTGGCTAATTAACCTAGCATGTTTTTGGAATGTGGGAGGAAACCGGAGTACCCGGAGAAAACCCACGCATGCACGGGGAGAACATGCAAACTCCACACAGAGATGGCCGAGGGTGGAATCAAACTCGGGTCTCCTAGCTGTGAGGTCTGCGCGCTAACCACTCGACCACCGTGCGGCCGTCAAACTAGCATTTTTTTGTGATTTTCATGAACTTAACGCTGTCATGCTTGGTGTCATGCTTACCATGCTAATGTTAGCATATTAGCATGCTTAGCATGCTCCCCCGAAGATAGCTGGGATAGGCTCCAGCACCCCTCGCGACCCCCTACGAATACCAAGGATTTACTGAACAATATATGTACAGTAAAACAATTTAACTGCAATACATATTGGAGAAGAGGACCAGACTCACCGGTTGCACGGCAAATTTGTTTTTAAAATAAACGTACAGTCTATACGCATTGCACGACTAAGCTGCTGAGTATTCCTTCGTTAAGTTCAAAATGCCCATCTGATGAATCTCCTGCCAGAAAAGGCCTCATGTAGATCACACGCCTTTAGCCTGTCGCCAATAGGTGGCGCTGCGACGAAATCAGGAAGTGACCTACGGGGACCTTCGGGGCGGGGCCATGATCACATGTACCAAGTATGATGAAGATCTGACCACGTGGAGCCAAGTTATTCACGTCTACAGTTACGCTCAGCGTGCAAGGCCCAGGCAGATGAAAAAGGGCAAATTTTGGGGGCGTGCCACGCCCACATCGTACGGAATATCCCAAAATCCTTCGCAATTTAACGTCGGCCATCCGTCTAGTGTCCGTTGATGCAACAACGGACTCATTTGGTCAAACCCCCTAGGAGGAGTTTGTCGAGATACGACCCCAACTTCTGGCCCGAAAAAGGCCGGCGCCATCCAAAATGGCCGACTTCCTGTTCGTTTTGCAATATGGGTTCTTGAGACTTTTTGGTCCGTCCTGTCACGATAGACGTCTCCACCATGTTTCGTGACGATCGGTGAAACTGGTGGCGGGGGCCAATTTTTTTTAAATTTAAAGGTGGCGCTAGAGAGCCAATTTTGGAACATTATATTTGAAACCCATAAAATATCAAATTTTTCGCCAGACCTGATGCGCTCGCCAAATTTGGTGAGTTTTCGGGCATGTTAAGGCCCTCAAAATGGCGCTCAAAGGCGGAGAAGAATAATAATAATAATTAAAACTGCAAGCAGTGATGAGCGGGCTCGAGCACCCCGACGCGGTCGGGGGTACGCGCGGGTCGGGGGTACGCGCGGGTCGGGGGTAAGCGCGGGTCGGGGGCGCGCGCGTGTCCAGACGGGCGCGCGGACGCGCCGTACGAAAAACCGCGGCGATGGGATAAGCGGTAAGGGAGTTACGGCACTTGCAATTTTCCGCCAGGAGGGGGCGACGCCGGCGGCGAGGCGGGTGCGTGGTCACGTCCCGTCCGGCACCCCGAACCGCCATAAAAAATTTGCGACGATCGGACCGTGCGGTAGGTACTTGCGGCGGATATACGTTTCCGCCTGTGGGTGGCGCTATACAGTCTATGCGCCCACACGGTAACGGACCGGAGGGTACCCCGAACCACCAGAAAAAATTAGGTGCCGATCCGACCGTGCGGAAGGAAGTTACGGCTGATATACATTTCCACCAGTTGGTGGCGCTATAGCGTATGTACACACACTGTCATAGACCAGAGGGTACCCCGAACCACCAGAAAAAAATTCGGGCAGATCCGACCATGTGGGAGGAAGTTACGGCGGATATACATTTTCACCAGTTGGTGGCGCTATAGAGTCTATGTATACACACAGTCATAGACCAGAGGGTACCCCGAACCACCAGAAAAAATTTGGGACTGATCCGACCATGTGGAAGGAAGTTACAGCTGTTATACATTTCCACCAGTTGGAGGCGCTATAGCGTATGTACACACTGTCATAGACCAGAGGGTACCCCGAACCACCAGAAAAAAATTCGGGCAGATCCAACCATGTGGGAGAAAGTTACGGCAGATATACATTTCCACCAGTTGGTGGCGCTATACAGTCTATGTACACACACAGTTATAGACCAGAGGGCACCCCAAACCACCAGAAAAAATTTTCAAGAGAATCTGACCATGAATCAGGAAGTTACGGCAGATATACATTTCCACCAGTTGGTGGCGCTGTGTTTTGAACATGGGTTCTGGAGCGTTAGGTGCGTCCTGTCATGATATACGTCTCCAGCGAAAATCATAGTGATACGTGCAACGGGTGGCGAGGGATAATGAATTGAAACTTCTAGGTGGCGCTAGTGTGTCAATTTAGATTGGTGTCACATGGGAGCACCACCAGGGCGCTCAGGCCTGGATTATGACCTTACGTGTAAGATTTCAGCAGCCTGTGACCTTCTGCGGGCAAAATATGAGCCTTCGATGGTCAATGGCGAAGGCTGACCATTCGCCGTGGCCACGCCCACCACATGTGCTTTACACACATCACAGTCCATCGACTGACATCATCAGTCTGTCAGTCAAACTGTGTATTGACTTTGATGTACATTGCTTCAAGGCAAGGCCAGACACCAAGCAGGGCCAGATAAGGTAAAAGTTAAGGTTAAAGTAAAAGTTTGGTGGCGTGCCACGCCCACATCCTAAGTAGCAGCCCAAAATCCTTCGCAATTTAACGTGGGCCATCCGTCTAGTGTCCGTTGATGCTACAACGGACTCATTGGGTCAAACCCTCTAGGAGGAGTTCGTCGAGATACGACCCCTACATCCTCCCCCAAATGGCCGCCGCCACCTAAAATGGCCGACTTCCTGTTGGTTTTTGAACATGGGTTCTTGAGACTTTTTTGTGCGTCCTGTCACGAGTGATGTCTCCTCCGAAAATCATGCCCATACGTGCAACGGGAGGCGAGGGATAATTATTTTAAAACTTGTAGGTGGCGCTAGTGAGTCAATTTGGCTTGGTTTCAAATGGGGGCCCCACCAGGGCCCTCAGGCCTGGAATCTGACCCCCCTTATGAGTTTTCAAGCACATGCGACCTTCTGCGGGCGAATGATGACCCTTTCTTTGTAAACGGCGAGGCCTGAGCATTCGCCGTCAGGCCACGCCCACCACGTGCGCTTTTCCTGCATCATGGTCCATCAACAGGCTTCACCAGGCTGTCAGGCAGTGACCTTGTGACCTCGGTGTTCATCTGATGAATCTCCTGCCAGAAAAGGCCTCATGTAGATGACACGCCTTTAACCTGTCGGCAATAGGTGGCGCTGCGACGAAATCAGGAAGTGACCTACGGGGACCTTCGGGGCGGGGCCATGATAACATGTACCAAGTATGATGAAGATCTGACCACGTGGAGCCAAGTTATTCACGTCTACAGTTACGCTCAGCGTGCAAGGCCCGGACAGATGAAAAACAGCAAAATTTGGGGGCGTGCCACGCCCACATCGTACGGAATATCCCAAAATCCTTCGCAATTTAACGTCGGCCATCCGTCTAGTGTCCGTTGATGCAACAACGGAATCATTCGGTCAAACCCCCTAGGAGGAGTTCGTCGAGATACGACCCCAACTTCTGGCCCGAAAAAGGCCGGCGCCATCCAAAATGGCCGACTTCCTGTTCGTTTTCCAATATGGGTTCTTGAGACTTTTTGGTCCGTCCTGTCATGATAGACGTCTCCACCAAGTTTCGTGACGATCGGTGAAAGTGGTGGCGGGGGCTAATTTTTTTTAAAATTCAAGGTGGCGCTAGAGAGGCAATTTTGGAACATTATATTTGAAACACATAAAATATCAAATTTTTCGCCAGTCCTGATGCGCTCGCCAAATTTGGTGAGTTTTCGGGCATGTTGAGGCCCTCAAAATGGCGCTCATTTTGGGAGAAGAATAATAATAATAAAAAACATTAAAACTGCAAGCAGTGATGAGCGGGCTCGAGCACCCCGACGCGGTCGGGGGTACGCGCGGGTCGGGGGTACGCGCGGGTCGAGGGCGTGCGCGTGTTCGGACGGGCGCGCGGACGCGCCGTACGAAAAACCGCAACGATGGGATAAGCGGTAAGGGAGTTACGGCACTTGCAATTTTCCGCCCGGAGGGGGCGACGCCGGCGGCGAGGCTGGTGCGCGGTCACGTCCCGTCCGGCGCCCCGAACCGCCATAAAAAAATTTGTGACGATCGGACCGTGCGGTAGGTACTTGCGGCGGATATACGTTTCCGCCTGTGGGTGGCGCTATACAGTCTATGCGCCCACACGGTAACGGACCGGAGGGTACCCCGAACCACCAGAAAAAATTAGGTGCCGATCCGACCGTGCGGAAGGAAGTTACGGCTGATATACATTTCCACCAGTTGGTGGCGCTATAGCGTATGTACACACACTGTCATAGACCAAAGGGTAACCCGAACCACCAGAAAAAAATTCGGGCAGATCCGACCATGTGGGAGGAAGTTACGGCAGATATACATTTCCACCAGTTGGTGGCGCTATAGAGTGTATGTATTCACACAGTCATAGACCAGAGGGTACCCTGAACCACCAGAAAAAATTTGGGACCGATCCGACCATGTGGGAGAAATTTACGGCAGATATAAATTTCCACCAGTTGGTGGTGCTATACAGTCTATGTACACACACAGTCATAGACCAGAGGGTACCCCAAACCACCAGAAAAAATTAGGTGCCGATCCGACCGTGCGGAAGGAAGTTACGGCTGATATACATTTCCACCAGTTGGTGGCGCTATAGCGTATGTACACACACTGTCATAGACCAAAGGGTAACCCGAACCACCAGAAAAAAATTCGGGCAGATCCGACCATGTGGGAGGAAGTTACGGCAGATATACATTTCCACCAGTTGGTGGCGCTATAGAGTGTATGTATTCACACAGTCATAGACCAGAGGGTACCCTGAACCACCAGAAAAAATTTGGGACCGATCCGACCATGTGGGAGAAATTTACGGCAGATATAAATTTCCACCAGTTGGTGGTGCTATACAGTCTATGTACACACACAGTCATAGACCAGAGGGTACCCCAAACCACCAGAAAAAATTTGGGGCAGATCCGACCATGTGGAAGGAAGTTACAGCTGATATACATTGCCACCAATAGGTGGTGCTATACAGTCTATGTACACACAGTATAACAGACCAGAGATTGACCCAACACACCAAAAAAAATTTCAAGACAATCTCACCATGAATCAGGAAGTTATTGCAGATATACATTTCCACCAGTTGGTGGCGCTATAGAGTCCATATACACACACAGTCACAGACTGGAGGGTGACCGAACCCACCCAAAAAATTAGGAGACGATCCGACCATGCGTGAGGAAGTTACAGCAGATATACATTTCCACCAGTTGGTGGCGCTGTGTTTTGAACATGGGTTCTGGAGCGTTAGGTGCGTCCTGTCATGATAGACGTCTCCACCGAAAATCATAGTGATACGTGCAACGGGTGGCGAGGGATAATGAATTGAAAGTTCTAGGTGGCGCTAGTGTGTCAATTTAGATTGGTGTCACATGGGAGCACCAGAAGGCCGCTCAGGCCTGGATTCTGACCTTACGTGTAAGATTTCAGCAGCCTGTGACCTTCTGCGGGCAAAATATGAGCCTTCGATGGTCAATGGCGAAGGCTGACCATTCGCCGTGGCCACGCCCACCACATGTGCTTTACACACATCACAGTCCATCGACTGACATCATCAGTCTGTCAGTCAAACTGTGTATTGACTTTGATGTACATTGCTTCAAGGCAAGGCCAGACACCAGGCAGGGCCAGATAAGGTAAAAGTTAAGGATAAAGTAAAAGTTTGGTGGCGTGCCACGCCCACATCCTAAGTAGCAGCCCAAAATCCTTCGCAATTTAACGTGGGCCATCCGTCTAGTGTCCGTTAATGCTACAACAGACTCATTCGGTCAAACCCCCTAGGAGGAGTTCGTCGAGATACGACCCCTACATCCTCCCCCAAATGGCCGCCGCCACCTAAAATGGCGGACTTCCTGTTGGTTTTTGAACATGGGTTCTTGAGACTTTTTTGTGCGTCCTGTCACGAGTGATGTCTCCTCCGAAAATCATGCCCATACGTGCAACGGGAGGCGAGGGATAATTATTTTAAAACTTGTAGGTGGCGCTAGTGAGTCAATTTGGCTTGGTTTCAAATGGGGGCCCCACCAGGGCCCTCAGGCCTGGAATCTGCCCCCCCTTATGAGTTTTCAAGCACATGCGACCTTCTGCGGGCGAATGATGACCCATTCTTTGTAAACGGCAAGGCCTGAGCATTCGCCGCCAGGCCACGCCCACCACGTGCGCTTTTCCTGCATCATGGTCCATCAACAGGCTTCACCAGGCTGTCAGGCAGTGACCTTGTGACCTCGGTGTTCATCTGATGAATCTCCTGCCAGAAAAGGCCTCATGTAGATGACACGCCTTTAGCCTGTCGCCAATAGGTGGCGCTGCGACGAAATCAGGAAGTGACCTATGGGGACGTTCGGGGCGGGGCCATGATCACATGTACCAAGTATGATGAAGATCTGACCACGTGGAGCCAAGTTATTCACGTCTACAGTTACGCTCAGCGTGCAAGGCCCGGGCAGATGAAAAAGGGCAAAATTTGGGGGCGTGCCACGCCCACATCATACGGAATATCCCAAAATCCTTCGCAATTTAACGTCGGCCATCCGTCTAGTGTCCGTTGAAGCAACAACGGACTCATTCGGTCAAACCCCCTAGGAGGAGTTCGTCGAGATACGACCCCAACTTCTGGCCCGAAAAAGGCCGCCGCCATCCAAAATGGCCGACTTCGTGTGCATTTTCCAATATGGGTTCTTGAGACTTTTTGGTCCGTCCTGTCACGATAGACGTCTCCACCGAGTTTCGTGACAATCGGTGAAACTGGTGGCGGGGGCTAATTTTTTTTAAAATTCAAGGTGGCGCTAGAGAGCCAATTTTGGAACATTATATTTGAAACCCATAAAATATCAAATTTTTCGCCAGACCTGATGCGCTCAGCAAATTTGGTGAGTTTTCGGGCATGTTGAGGCCCTCAAAAAGGCCGACGGTTGGCAGAATAATAATAATAATAATAATAATTAAAACTGCAAGCAGTGATGAGCGGGCTCGAGCACCCCGACGCGGTCGGGGGTACGCGCGGGTCGGGGGCACGCGCGGGTCGGGGGCGCGCGCGTGTCCGGACGGGCGCGCGGACGCGCCGTACGAAAAACCGCGGCGATGGGATAAGCGGTAAGGGAGTTACGGCACTTGCAATTTTCCGCCCGGAGGGGGCGACGCCGGCGGCGAGGCTGGTGCGCGGTCACGTCCCGTCCGGCGCCCCGAACCGCCATAAAAAAATTTGCGACGATCGGACCATGCGGTAGGTACTTGCGGCGGATATACGTTTCCGCCTGTGGGTGGCGCTATACAGTCTATGCGCCCACACGGTAACGGACCGGAGGGTACCCCGAACCACCAGAAAAAATTAGGTGCCGATCCGACTGTGCAGAAGGAAGTTACGGCTGATATACATTTCCACCAGTTGGTGGCGCTATAGCGTATGTACACACACTGTCATAGACCAAAGGGTAACCCGAACCACCAGAAAAAAATTCGGGCAGATCCGACCATGTGGGAGGAAGTTACGGCAGATATACATTTCCACCAGTTGGTGGCGCTATAGAGACTATGGACACGCAGATTCAAAGAGTGGAGGGTGACGCGACCGACCAAAAAATATTTAGAGACGATCCGACCATGTGGAAGGAAGTTACGGCTATATACATTTCCACCAGTTGGTGGCGCTATAGAGTCTATGTATACACACAGTCATAGACCAGAGGGTACCCCGAACCACCAGAAAAAATTTGGGACCGATCCGACCATGTGGAAGGAAGTTACAGCTGATATACATATCCTCCAGTTGGAGGCGCTATAGCGTATGTACACACACTGTCATAGACCAGAGGGTACCCCGAACCACCAGAAAAAAATTCGGGCAGATCCGACCATGCGTGAGGAAGTTACAGCAGATATACATTTCCACCAGTTGGTGGCGCTGTGTTTTGAACATGGGTTCTGGAGCGTTAGGTGCGTCCTGTCATGATAGACTTCTCCACCGAAAATCATAGTGATACGTGCAACGGGTGGCGAGGGATAATGATTTGAAACTTCTAGGTGGCGCTAGTGTGTCAATTTAGATTGGTGTCACATGGGAGCACCACCAGGGCGCTCAGGCCTGGATTCTGACCTTACGTGTAAGATTTCAGCAGCCTGTGACCTTCTGCGGGCGAAATATGAGCCTTCGATGGTAAATGGCGAAGGCTGACCATTCGCCGTGGCCACGCCCACCACATGTGCTTTACACACATCACAGTCCATCAACTGACATCATCAGTCTGTCAGTCAAACTGTGTATTGACTTTGATGTACATTGCTTCAAGGCAAGGCCAGACACCAGGCAGGGCCAGATAAGGTAAAAGTTAAGGTTAAAGTAAAAGTTTGGTGGCGTGCCACGCCCACATCCTAAGTAGCAGCCCAAAATCCTTCGCAATTTAACGTGGGCCATCCGTCTAGTGTCCGTTGATGCTACAACGGACTCATTCGGTCAAACCCCCTAGGAGGAGTTTGTCGAGATACGACCCCTACGTCCTCCCCCAAATGGCCGCCGCCACCTAAAATGGCCGACTTCCTGTTGGTTTTAGAACATGGGTTCTTGAGACTTTTTTGTGCGTCCTGTCACGAGTGATGTCTCCTCCGAAAATCATGCCCATACGTGCAACAGGAGGCGAGGGATAATTATTTTAAAACTTGTAGGTGGCGCTAGTGAGTCAATTTGGCTTGGTTTCAAATGGGGGCCCCACCAGGGCCCTCAGGCCTGGAATCTGCCCCCCCTTATGAGTTTTCAAGCACATGCGACCTTCTGCGGGCGAATGATGACCCTTTCTTTGTAAACGGCGAGGCCTGAGCATTCGCCGCCAGGCCACGCCCACCACGTGCGCTTTTCCTGCATCATGGTCCATCAACAGGCTTCACCAGGCTGTCAGGCAGTGACCTTGTGACCTCGGTGTTCATCTGATGAATCTCCTGCCAGAAAAGGCCTCATGTAGATCACACGCCTTTAGCCTGTCGCCAATAGGTGGCGCTGCGACGAAATCAGGAAGTGACCTACGGGGACCTTCGGGGCGGGGCCATGATCACATGTACCAAGTATGATGAAGATCTGACCATGTGGAGGCAAGTTATTCACGTCTACAGTTACGCTCAGCGTGCAAGGCCCGGGCAGATGAAAAAGGGCAAAATTTGGGGGCGTGCCACGCCCACATCGTATGTAATATCCCAAAATCCTTCGCAATTTAACGTCGGCCAGCCGTCTAGTGTCCGTTGATGCAACAACGGACTCATTCGGTCAAACCCCCTAGGAGGAGTTCGTCGAGATACGACCCCAACTTCTGGCCCGAAAAAGGCCGGCGCCATCCAAAATGGCCGACTTCCTGTTCGTTTTCCAATATGGGTTCTTGAGACTTTTTGGTCCGTCCTGTCACGATAGACGTCTCCACAAAGTTTCGTGACGATAGGTGAAACTGGTGTCGGGGGCCAATTTTTTCAAAAATAAAAGGTGGCGCTAGAGAGTCAATTTTGGAACATTGTTTTCGGGACCCCCACCAGATCGCAATTTTCGGCAGACCTGACGCGCTTGCAAAATTTGGTGAGTTTTCGGGCATGTTCAGGCCCTCAAAATGGCCGTCGAATCGGCAGAATAATAATAATAATAATAATAATAATAATAAACATTACGATTACAATAGGGCTTTCGCACTGGTCAGTGCTCGAGCCCTAATTAAAACTGCAAGCAGTGATGAGCGGGCTCGAGCACCCCGACGCGGTCGGGGCTACGCGCGGGTCGGGGGTACGCGCGGGTCGGGGACGCGTGCGTGTTCGGACCAGTTGGTGGCGCTATAGAGTCTATGTACACACACAGTCATAGACCAGAGGGTACCCCAAACCACCAGAAAAAATTTGGGACCGATCCGACTATGTGGAAGGAAGTCACGGAAGATATACATTTTCACCAGTTGGTGGCGCTATAGAGTCTATGTACACACCCAGTCACAGAGTGGAGGGTGACCTAACCCAGCAAAAAAAATTTGGGACCGATCCGACCATGTGGAAGGAAGTTACAGCTGATATACATTTCCACCAGTTGGTGGCGCTATAGAGTCTATGGAGACGCAGATTCAAAGAGTGGAGGGTGACCCGACCGACCCAAAAAATTTTTAGAGACGATCCGACCATGTGGAAGGAAGTTACGGCTATATACATTTCCACCAGTTGATGGCGCTATAGAGTCGATGTAAACAAAGAGTCATAGACCAGAGGGTACCCCAAACCACCAGAAAAAATTTGGGATCGATCCGACCATGTGGAAGGAAGTTACGGCAGATATACATTTTCACCAGTTGGTGGCGCTATAGAGTCTACGTACACACACAGTCATAGACCAGAGGGTACCCCAAACCACCAGAAAAAATTTGGGGCCGATCCGACCATGTGGAAGGAAGTTACAGCTGTTATACATTTCTACCAGTTGGTGGCGCTATAGCGTATGTACACACACTGTCATAGACCAGAGGGTACCCTGAACCACTGGAAAAAAATTCGGGCAGATCCGACCATGTGGGAGGAAGTTACGGCAGATATACATTTCCACCAGTTGGTGGCGCTATACAGTCTATGGACACGCAGATTCAAAGTGTGGAGGGTGACCCGACCGACCAAAAAAAATTTAGAGACGATCGGACCATGTGGAAGGAAGTTACAGCTATATACATTTCCACCAGTTGGTGGCGCTATAGAGTCTATGTACACAAAGAGTCATAGACCAGAGGGTACCCCAAACCACCAGAAAAAATTTGGGACCGATCCGACCATGTGGAAGGAAGTTACGGCAGATATACATTTTCACCAGTTGGTGGCGCTATAGAGTCTACGTACACACACAGTCATAGACCAGAGGGTACCCCAAACCACCAGAAAAAATTTGGGGCCGATCCGACCATGTGGAAGGAAGTTACAGCTGATATACATTTCCACCAGTTGGTGGCGCTATAGTGTATGTACACACACAGTCATAGACCAGAGGGTACCCCAAACCACCAGAAAAAAATTTGGGCAGATCGGACCAAGTGGGAGGAAGTGACGGCAGATATACATTTTCACCAGTTGGTGGCGCTATAGAGTCTATGTACACACCCAGTCATAGACTGGAGGGTATCCCAAACCACCAGAAAAAATTGGGGGCAGATCCGACCATGTGGAAGGAAGTTACAGCTGATATACATTGCCACCAATAGGTGGTGCTATACAGTCTATGTACACACAGTATAACAGACCAGAGATTGACCCAACACACCCAAAAAAATTAGGAGACGATCCGACCATGCGTGAGGAAGTTACAGCAGATATACATTTCCACCAGTTGGTGGCGCTGTGTTTTGAACATGGGTTCTGGAGCGTTAGGTGCGTCCTGTCATGATAGACGTCTCCACCGAAAATCATAGTGATACGTGCAACGGGTGGCGAGGGATAATGAATTGAAACTTCTAGGTGGCGCTAGTGTGTCAATTTAGATTGGTGTCACATGGGAGCACCACCAGGGCGCTCAGGCCTGGATTCTGACCTTACGTGTAAGATTTCAGCAGCCTGTGACCTTCTGCGGGCAAAATATGAGCCTTCGATGGTCAATGGCGAAGGCTGACCATTCGCCGTAGCCACGCCCACCACATGTGCTTTACACACATCACAGTCCATCAACTGACATCATCAGTCTGTCAGTCAAACTGTGTATTGACTTTGATGTACATTGCTTCAAGGCAAGGCCAGACACCAGGCAGGGCCAGATAAGGTAAAAGTTAAGGTTAAAGTAAAAGTTTGGTGGCGTGCCACGCCCACATCCTAAGTAGCAGCCCAATATCCTTCGCAATTTAACGTGGGCCATCCGTCTAGTGTCCGTTGATGCTACAACGGACTCATTCGGTCAAACCCCCTAGGAGGAGTTCGTCGAGATACGACCCCTACATCCTCCCCCAAATGGCCGCCGCCACCTAAAATGGCCGACTTCCTGTTGGTTTTTGAACATGGGTTCTTGAGACTTTTTTGTGCGTCCTGTCACGAGTGATGTCTCCTCCGAAAATCATGCCCATACGTGCAACGGGAGGCGAGGGATAATTATTTTAAAACTTATAGGTGGCGCTAGTGAGTCAATTTGGCTTGGTTTCAAATGGGGGCCCCACCAGGGCCCTCAGGCCTGGAATCTGCCCCCCCTTATGAGTTTTCAAGCACATGCGACCTTCTGCGGGCGAATGATGACCCATTCTTTGTAAACGGCGAGGCCTGAGCATTCGCCGCCAGGCCACGCCCACCACGTGCGCTTTTCCTGCATCATGGTCCATCAACAGGCTTCACCAGGCTGTCAGGCAGTGACCTTGTGACCTCGGTGTTCATCTGATGAATCTCCTGCCAGAAAAGGCCTCATGTAGATGACACGCCTTTAGCCTGTCGCCAATAGGTCGCGCTGCGACGAAATCAGGAAGTGACCTACGGGGACGTTCGGGGCGGGCCCATGATCACATGTACCAAGTATGATGAAGATCTGACCACGTGGAGCCAAGTTATTCACGTCTACAGTTACGCTCAGCGTGCAAGGCCCGGGCAGATGAAAAAGGGCAAAATTTGGGGGCGTGCCACGCCCACATCGTACGGAATGTCCCAAAATCCTTCGCAATTTAACGTCGGCCATCCGTCTAGTGTCCGTTGAAGCAACAACGGACTCATTCGGTCAAACCCCCTAGGAGGAGTTCGTCGAGATACGACCCCAACTTCTGGCCCGAAAAAGGCCGCCGCCATCCAAAATGGCCGACTTCGTGTGCATTTTCCAATATGGGTTCTTGAGACTTTTTGGTCCGTCCTGTCACGATAGACGTCTCCACCGAGTTTCGTGACGATCGGTGAAACTGGTGGCGGGGGCTAATTTTTTTTTAAATTCAAGGTGGCGCTAGAGAGCCAATTTTGGAACATTATATTTGAAACCCATAAAATATAAAATTTTTCGCCAGACCTGATGCGCTCGCCAAATTTGGTGAGTTTTCGGGCATGTTGAGGCCCTCAAAAAGGCCGACGGTTGGCAGAATAATAATAATAATAATAATAATTAAAACTGCAAGCAGTGATGAGCGGGCTCGAGCACCCCGACGCGGTCGGGGGTACGCGCGGGTCGGGGGTACACGCGGGTGGGGGGCGCGCGCGTGTTCGGACGGGCGCGCGGACGCACCGTACGAAAAACTGCAACAATGGGATAAGCGGTAAGGGAGTTACGGCACTTGCAATTTTCCGCCCGGAGGGGGCGACGCCGGCGGCGAGGCTGGTGCGCGGTCACGTCCCGTCCGGCGCCCCGAACCGACATAAAAAAATTTGCGACGATCGGACCGTGCGGTAGGTACTTGCGGCGGATATACGTTTCTGCCTGTGGGTGGCGCTATACAGTCTATGCGCCCACACGGTAACGGACCGGAGGGTACCCCGAACCACCAGAAAAAATTAGGTGCCGATCCGACCGTGCGGAAGGAAGTTACGGCTGATATACATTTCCACCAGTTGGTGGCGCTATAGCGTATGTACACACACTGTCATAGACCAAAGGGTACCCCGAACCACCAGAAAAAAATTCGGGCAGATCCGACCATGTGGGAGGAAGTTACGGCAGATATACATTTCCACCAGTTGGTGGCGCTATAGAGTCTATGGACACGCAGATTCAAAGAGTGGAGGGTGACCCGACCGACCAAAAAAAATTTAGAGACGATCCGACCATGTGGAAGGAAGTTACGGCTATATACATTTCCACCAGTTGGTGGCGCTATAGAGTCTATGTATACACACAGTCATAGACCAGAGGGTACCCCGAACCACCAGAAAAAATTTGGGACCGATCCGACCATGTGGAAGGAAGTTACAGCTGATATACATATCCACCAGTTGGAGGCGCTATAGCGTATGTACACACACTGTCATAGACCAGAGGGTACCCCAAACCACCAGAAAAAAATTTGGGCAGATCGGACCAAGTGGGAGGAAGTGACGGCAGATATACATTTTCACCAGTTGGTGGCGCTATAGAGTCTATGTACACACCCAGTCATAGACTGGAGGGTATCCCAAACCACCAGAAAAAATTTGGGGCAGATCCGACCATGTGGAAGGAAGTTACAGCTGATATACATTGCCACCAATAGGTGGTGCTATACAGTCTATGTACACACAGTATAACAGACCAGAGATTGACCCAACACACCAAAAAAAATTTCAAGACAATCTGACCATGAATCAGGAAGTTATGGCAGATATACATTTCCACCAGTTGGTGGCGCTATAGAGTCCATATACACACACAGTCAGAGACTGGAGGGTGACCGAACCCACCCAAAAAAAATTGGAGACGATCCGACCATGTGGAAGGAAGTTACAGGTGATATACATTTCCACCAGTTGGTGGCGCTGTGTTTTGAACATGGGTTCTGGAGCGTTAGGTGCGTCCTGTCATGATAGACGTCTCCACCGAAAATCATAGTGATACGTGCCACGGGTGGCGAGGGATAATGAATTGAAACTTCTAGGTGGCGCTAGTGTGTCAATTTAGATTGGTGTCACATGGGAGCACCACCAGGGCGCTCAGGCCTGGATTCTGACCTTACGTGTAAGATTTCAGCAGCCTGTGACCTTCTGCGGGCAAAATATGAGCCTTCGATGGTCAATGGCAAAGGCTGACCATTCGCCGTGGCCACGCCCACCACATGTGCTTTACACACATCACAGTCCATCAACTGACATCATCAGTCTGTCAGTCAAACTGTGTATTGACTTTGATGTACATTGCTTCAAGGCAAGGCCAGACACCAGGCAGGACCAGATATGAAAAGGTAAAAGTTTGGTGGCGTGCCACGCCCACATCCTACGGAGCAGCCCAAAATCCTTCGCAATTTAACGTGGGCCGTCTGTCTAGTGTCCGTTGATGCTACAACGGACTCATTTAGTCAAACGCCCTAGGAGGAGTTCGTCGAGATACGACCTCTACTTCCGCCCCCAAATGGCCACCGCCACCGCCAATGGCGGACTTCCTGTGGGTTTTTGAACATGGGTTCTTGAGACTTTTTTGTGAGTCCCGTCACGAGTGATGTGTCCTCCGAAAATCATGGCCATACGTCTAACGGGAGGCGAGGGATAATTATTTTAAAACATCTAGGTGTCGCTAGTGAGTCAATTTGGCTTGGTTTCAAATGGGGGCCCCACCAGGGCCCTCAGGCCTGGAATCTGCCCCCCCTTATGAGTTTTCAAGCACATGCGACCTTCTGCGGGCGAATGATGACCCTTTATTTGTAAATGGCGAGGCCTGAGCATTCGCCGCCAGGCCACGCCCACCATGTGCGCTTTTCCTGCATCATGGTCGATCAACAGGCTTCACCAGGCTGTCAGGCAGTGACCTTGTGACCTCGGTGTTCATCTAATGAATCTCCTGCCAGAAAAGGCCTCATGTAGATCACACGCCTTTAGCCTGTCGCCAATAGGTGGCGCTGCGACAAAATCAGGAAGTGACCTACGGGGGCCTTCGGGGCGGGGCCATGATCACATGTACCAAGTATGATGAAGATCTGACCATGTGGAGGCAAGTTATTCACGTCTACAGTTACGCTCAGCGTGCAAGGCCCGGGCAGATGAAAAAGGGCAAAATTTGGGGGCGTGCCACGCCCACATCGTACGGAATATCCCAAAATCCTTCGCAATTTAACGCGGGCCATCCGTCTAGTGTCCGTTGATGCAACAACGGACTCATTCGGTCAAACCCCCTAGGAGGAGTTCGTCGAGATACGACCCCAACTTCTGGCCCGAAAAAGGCCGCTGCCATCCAAAATGGCCGACTTCCTGTTCGTTTTACAATATGGGTTCTTGAGACTTTTTGGTCCGTCCTGTCACGATAGACGTCTCCACAAAGTTTCGTGACGATAGGTGAAACTGGTGTCGGGGGCCAATTTTTTCAAAAATAAAAGGTGGCGCTAGAGAGTCAATTTTGGAACATTGTTTTCGGGACCCCCACCAGATCGCAATTTTCGGCAGACCTGACGCGCTTGCAAAATTTGGTGAGTTTTCGGGCATGTTCAGGCCCTCAAAATGGCCGTCGAATCGGCAGAATAATAATAATAATAATAATAATAATAATTAAAACTGCAAGCAGTGATGAGCGGGCTCGAGCACCCCGACGCGGTCGGGGGTACGCGCGGGTCGGGGGTACGCGCGGATCGGGGGCGCGCGCGTGACCGGGCGGGTGTGCGGACGCGCCGTACGAAAAACCGCGGCGATCGGATAAGCGGTAAGGGAGTTACACACACTGTCATAGACCAGAGGGTACCCCGAACCACCAGAAAAAAAATTGGGCAGATCCGACCATGTGGGAGGAAGATACAGCTGATATACATTTCCACCAGTTGGTGGCGCTACAGCGTCTATGTACACACAGTATAACAGACCAGAGATTGACCCAACCCAGCCAAAAAAATGTGGAGTTGATCCGACCATGCATAAGGAAGTTGCGGCAGATATACATTTTCGCCAGTTGGTGGCGCTACACAGTCTATGTACACACACAGTCATAGACCAGAGGGTACCCCAAACCACCAGAAAAAATTTGGGGCCGAGCCGACCATGTGGAAGGAAGTTACAGCTGATGTACATTTCCACCAGTTGGTGGCGCTATACAGTCTATGTACACACAGTATAACAGACCAGAGATTAACCCAACACATCAAAAAAAATTTCAAGACAATCTGACCATGAATCAGGAAGTTACGGCAGATATACATTTCCACCAGTTGGTGGCGCTGTGTTTTGAACATGGGTTCTGGAGCGTTAGGTGCGTCCTGTCATGATAGACGTCTCCACCGAAAATCATAGTGATGCGTGGCACGGGTGGCGAGGGATAATGAATTGAAAGTTCTAGGTGGCGCTAGTGTGTCAATTTAGATTGGTGTCACATGGGAGCACCACCAGGGCGCTCAGGCCTGGATTATGACCTTACGTGTAAGATTTCAGCAGCCTGTGACCTTCTGCGGGCGAAATATGAGCCTTCGATGGTCAATGGCGAAGGCTGACCATTCGCCGTGGCCACGCCCACCACATGTGCTTTACACACATCATAGTCCATCGACTGACATCATCAGTCTGTCAGTCAAACTGTGTATTGACTTTGATGGACATTGCTTCAAGGCAAGGCCAGACACCAGGCAGGGCCAGATAAGGTAAAAGTTAAGGTTAAAGTAAAAGTTTGGTGGCGTGCCACGCCCACATCCTAAGTAGCAGCCCAAAATCCTTCGCAATTTAACGTGGGCCATCCGTCTAGTGTTCGTTGATGCTACAACGGACTCATTCGGTCAAACCCCCTAGGAGGAGTTCGTCGAGATACGACCCCTACATCCTCCCCCAAATGGCCGCCGCCACCTAAAATGGCCGACTTCCTGTTGGTTTTTGAACATGGGTTCTTGAGACTTTTTTGTGCGTCCTGTCACGAGTGATGTCTCCTCCGAAAATCATGCCCATACATGCAACGGGAGGCGAGGGATAATTATTTTAAAACTTGTAGGTGGCGCTAGTGAGTCAATTTGGCTTGGTTTCAAATGGGGGCCCCACCAGGGCCCTCAGGCCTGGAATCTGCCCCTCCTTATGAGTTTTCAAGCACATGCGACCTTCTGCGGGCGAATGATGACCCTTTCTTTGTAAACGGCGAGGCCTGAGCATTCGCCGCCAGGCCACGCCCACCACGTGCGCTTTTCCTGCATCATGGTCCATCAACAGGCTTCACCAGGCTGTCAGGCAGTGACCTTGTGACCTCGGTGTTCATCTGATGAATCTCCTGCCAGAAAAGGCCTCATGTAGATGACACGCCTTTAGCCTGTCGCCAATAGGTGGCGCTGCGACGAAATCAGGAAGTGACCTACAGGGACCTTCGGGGCGGGGCCATGATCACATGTACCAAGTATGATGAAGATCTGACCATGTGGAGGCAAGTTATTCACGTCTACAGTTACGCTCAGCGTGCAAGGCCCGGGCAGATGAAAAAGGGCAAAATTTGGGGGCGTGCCACGCCCACATCGTATGGAATATCCCAAAATCCTTCGCAATTTAACGTCGGCCAGCCGTCTAGTGTCCGTTGATGCAACAACGGACTCATTCGGTCAAACCCCCTAGGAGGAGTTCGTCGAGATACGACCCCAACTTCTGGCCCAAAAAAGGCCGGCGCCATCCAAAATGGCCGACTTCCTGTTCGTTTTCCAATATGGGTTCTTGAGACTTTTTGGTCCGTCCTGTCACGATAGACGTCTCCACCAAGTTTCGTGACGATCGGTGAAACTGGTGGCGGGGGCTAATTTTTTTTAAAATTCAAGGTGGCGCTAGAGAGCCAATTTTGGAACATTATATTTGAAACCCATAAAATATAAAATTTTTCGCCAGACCTGATGCGCTCAGCAAATTTGGTGAGTTTTCGGGCATGTTGAGGCCCTCAAAAAGGCCGACGGTTGGCAGAATAATAATAATAATAATAATAATAAACATTACGATTACAATAGGGCTTTCGCACTGGTCAGTGCTCGAGCCCTAATTAAAACTGCAAGCAGTGATGAGCGGGCTCGAGCACCCCGACGCGGTCGGGGGTACGCGCGGGTCGGGGGTACGCGCGGGTCGGGGCGCGTGCGTGTCCGGACGGGCGCGCGGACGCGCCGTACGAAAAACCGCGGCGATGGGATAAGCGGTAAGGGAGTTACGGCACTTGCAATTTTCCGCCAGGAGGGGGCGACTCCGGCGGCAAGGTGCGCGGTCACGTCCCGTCCGGCGCCCCGAACCTCCATAAAAAAATTTGCGACGATCGGACCGTGCGGTAGGTACTTGTGGCGGATATACGTTTCCGCCTGTTGGTGGCGCTATACAGTCTATGCGCCCACATGGTAACGGACCGGAGGGTACCCCGAACCACCAGAAAAAATTAGGTGCGGATCCGACCGTGCAGAAGGAAGTTACGGCTGATATTCATTTCCACCAGTTGGTGGCGCTATAGCGTATGTACACACACTGTCATAGACCAGAGGGTACCCCGAACCACCAGAAAAAAATTCGGGCAGATCCGACCATGTGGGAAGAAGTTACGGTAGATATACATTTCCTCCAGTTGTTGGCGCTATAGAGTCTATGGACACGCAGATCCAAAGAGTGGAGGGTGACCCGACCGACCAAAAAAATTTTAGAGACGATCCGACCATGTGGAAGGAAGTTACAGCTATATACATTTCCACCAGTTGGTGGCGCTATAGAGTCTATGTTTACACACAGTCATAGACCAGAGGGTACCCCGAACCACCAGAAAAAATTTGGGACTGATCCGACCATGTAGAAGGAAGTTACAGCTGATATACATTTCCACCAGTTGGTGGCGCTATAGCGTATGTACACACACTGTCATAGACCAGAGGATACCTTAAACCACAAGAAAAAAATTCGGGCAGATCCGAAGATGTGGGAGAAAGTTACGGCAGATATAAATTTCCACCAGTTGGTGGCGCTATACAGTCTATGTACACACACAGTCATAGACCAGAGGGTACCCCAAACCGCCAGAAAAAATTTGGTGCCGATCCGACCATGTGGAAGGAAGTTACGGCAGATATACATTTCCACCAGTTGGTGGCGCTATAGAGTCTATGGACACGCAGATTCAAAGAGTGGAGGGTTACCCGACCGACCAAAAAACATTTAGAGACGATCCGACCATGTGGAAGGAAGCTATGGTTGTATACATTTCCGCCAGTTGGTGGCGCTATAAAGTCTATGTACACACACAGTCATAGACCAGAGGGTACCCCAAACCACCAGAAAAAATTTGGTACCGATCCGACCATGTGGAAGGAAGTTACGGCAGATATACATTTTCACCAGTTGGTGGCGCTATAGAGTGTATGTACACACCCAGTCACCGAGTGGAGGGTGACCCAACCCAGCAAAAAAAATTTGGGACCGATCCGACCATGTGGAAGGAAGTTACAGCTGATATACATTTCCACCAGTTGGTGGCGCTATAGCGTATGTACACACACTGTCATAGACCAGAGGATACCTTGAACCACCAGAAAAAAATTCGGGCAGATCCGACCATGTGGGAGAAAGTTACGGCAGATATACATTTCCACCAGTTGGTGGCGCTATACAGTCTATGTACACACACAGTCATAGACCAGAGGGTACCCCAAACCACCAGAAAAAATTTGGGGCCGATGCGACCATGTGGAAGGAAGTTACGGCAGATATACATTTCCACCAAATGGTGGCGCTATAGTGTATGTACACACACTGTCATAGACCAGAGGGTACCCCAAACCACCAGAAAAAAATTTGGGCAGATCGGACCAAGTGGGAGGAAGTGACGGCAGATATACATTTTCACCAGTTGGTGGCGCTATAGAGTCTATGTACACACCCAGTCATAGACTGGAGGGTATCCCAAACCACCAGAAAAAATTTGGGGCCGATGCGACCATGTGGAAGGAAGTTACGGCAGATATACATTTCCACCAGTTGTGGCGCTATAGAGTCTATGTACACACAGTATAACAGACCAGAGATTGACCCAACACACCAAAAAAAATTTCAAGACAATCTGACCATGAATCAGGAAGTTACGGCAGATATACATTTCCACCAGTTGGTGGCGCTATAGAGACCATATACACACACAGTCACAGACTGGAGGGTGACCGAACCCACCCAAAAAAATTTGGAGACGATCCGACCATGTGGAAGGAAGTTTAGGCAGATATACATTTCCACCAGTTGGTGGCGCTGTGTTTTCAACATGGGTTCTGGAGCGTTAGGTGCGTCCTGTCATGATAGACGTCTCCACCGAAAATCATAGTGATACGTGCAACGGGTGGCGAGGGATAATGAATTGAAACTTCTAGGTGGCGCTAGTGTGTCAATTTAGATTGGTGTCACATGGGAGCACCACCAGGGCGCTCAGGCCTGGATTCTGACCTTACGTGTAAGATTTCAGCAACCTGTGACCTTCTGCGGGCAAAATATGAGCCTTCGATGGTCAATGGCGAAGGCTGACCATTCGCCGTGGCCACGCCCACCAAATGTGCTTTACACACATCATAGTCCATCGAATGACATCATCAGTCTGTCAGTCAAACTGTGTATTGACTTTGATGTACATTGCTTCAAGGCAAGGCCAGACACCAGGCAGGGCCAGATAAGGTAAAAGTTAAGGTTAAAGTAAAAGTTTGGTGGCGTGCCACGCCCACATCCTAAGTAGCAGCCCAAAATCCTTCGCAATTTAACGTGGGCCGTCCGTCTAGTGTCCGTTGACGCAACAACGGACTCATTCGGTCAAACCCCCTAGGAGGAGTTCGTCGAGATACGACCCCTACATCCTCCCCCAAATGGCCGCCGCCACCTAAAATGGCGGACTTCCTGTTGGTTTTAGAACATGGGTTCTTGAGACTTTTTTGTGCGTCCTGTCACGAGTGATGTCTACTCCGAAAATCATGCCCATACGTGCAACGGGAGGCGAGGGATAATTATTTTAAAAGTTGTAGGGGGCGCTAGTGAGTCAATTTGGCTTGGTTTCAAATGGGGGCCCCACCAGGGCCCTCAGGCTTGGAATCTGCCCCCCCTTATGAGTTTTCAAGCACATGCGACCTTCTGCGGGCGAATGATGACCCTTTCTTTGTAAACGGCGAGGCCTGAGCATTCGCCGCCAGGCCACGCCCACCACGTGCGCTTTTCCTGCATCATGGTCCATCAACAGGCTTCACCAGGCTGTCAGGCAGTGACCTTGTGACCTCGGTGTTCATCTGATGAATCTCCTGCCAGAAAAGGCCTCATGTAGATGACACGCCTTTAGCCTGTCGCCAATAGGTGGCGCTGCGACGAAATCAGGAAGTGACCTACGGGGACTTTCGGGGCGGGGCCATGATCACATGTACCAAGTATGATGAAGATATGACCACGTGGAGCCAAGTTATTCACGTCTACAGTTACGCTCAGCGTGCAAGGCCCGGACAGATGAAAAAGGGCAAAATTTGGGGGCGTGCCACGTCCACATCATACGGAATATCCCAAAATCCTTCGCAATTTAACGTCGGCCATCCGTCTAGTGTCCGTTGACGCAACAACGGACTCATTCGGTCAAACCCCCTAGGAGGAGTTCGTCGAGATATGACCCCAACTTCTGGCCCGAAAAAGGCCGCCGCCATCCAAAATGGCCGACTTCCTGTTCGTTTTCCAATATGGGTTCTTGAGACTTTTTGGTCCGTCCTGCCACGATAGACGTGTCCACCAAGTTTCGTGACGATCGGTGAAACTGGTGGCGGGGGCCAATTTTTTTTTAATTTCAAGGTGGCGCTAGAGAGCCAATTTTGGAACATTATATTTGAAACCCATAAAATATCAAATTTTTCGCCAGACCTGATGCGCTCGGCAAATTTGGTGAGTTTTCGGGCATGTTCAGGCCCTCAAAATGGCGCTCAAAGGCGGAGAAGAATAATAATAATAATAAAAAGAAACGGAACGATTACAATAGGGCTTTCGCACTGGTCAGTGCTCGAGCCCTAATAATAATAATAATAAACATTACGATTACAATAGGGCTTTCGCACTGGTCAGTGCTCGAGCCCTAATAATAAACATTACGATAACAATAGGGCTTTCGCACTGGTCAGTGCTCGAGCCCTAATTAAAACTGCAAGCAGTGATGAGCGGGCTCGAGCACCCCGATGCGGTCGGGGGTACGGGCGGGTCGGGGGTACGCGCTGGTCGAGGGCGCGCGTGTGTCCGGACGGGCGCGCGGACGCGCCGTACGAAAAACCGCGGCGATGGGATAAGCGGTAAGGGAGTTACGGCACTTGCAATTTTCCGGCAGGAGGGGGCGACGCCGGCGGCGAGGCGGGTGCACGGTCACGTCCCGTCCGGCGCCCCGAACCGCCATATAAAAATTCGCGACGATTGGACCGTGCGGTAGGTACTTGCTGCGGATATACGTTTCCGCCTGTGGGTGGCGCTATACAGTCTATGCGCCCACACGGTAACGGACCGGAGGGTACCCCGAACCACCAGAAAAAATTAGGTGCCGATCCGACCGTGCGGAAGGAAGTTACGGCTGATATACATTTCCACCAGTTGGTGGCGCTATAGCGTATGTACACACACTGTCATAGACCAGAGGGTACCCCGAACCACCGGAAAAAAATTTGGGCAGATCCGACCATGTGGGAGGAAGTTACGGCAGATATACATTTCCACCAGTTGGTGGCGCTATAGAGTCTATGGACACGCAGATTCAAAGAGTGGAGGGTGACCCGACCGTCCAAAAAAAATTTAGAGACGATCCGACCATGTGGAAGGAAGTTACGGCTATATACATTTCCACCAGTTGGTGGCGCTATAGAGTCTATGTATACACACAGTCATAGACCAGAGGGTACCCCGAACCACCAGAAAAAATTTGGGACTGATACGACCATGTGGGAGGAAGTTATGGCAGATATACATTTTCACCAGTTGGTGGCGCTATAGAGTCTATGTACACACACAGTCATAGATCAGAGGGTACCCCAAACCACCAGAAAAAATTTTGGACCGATCCGACCATGTGGGAGGAAGTTACAGCTGATATACATTTCCACCAGTTGGTGGCGCTATAGAGTCTATGTACACACACAGTCATAGACCAGAGGGTACCCCAAACCACCAGAAAAAATTTTGGACCGATCCGACCATGTGGGAGGAAGTTATGGCAGATATACATTTTCACCAGTTGGTGGCGCTATAGTGTATGTACACACACTGTCATAAAGCAGAGGGTACCCCAAACCACCAGAAAAAAATTTGGGCAGATCGGACCAAGTGGGAGGAAGTTACAGCAGATATACATTTTCACCAGTTGGTGGCGCTATAGAGTCTATGTACACACCCAGTCATAGACCGGAGGGTACCCCAAACCACCAGAAAAAATTTGGGGCAGATCCGACCATGTGGAAGGAAGTTACAGGTGATATACATTTCCACCAGTTGGTGGCGCTGTGTTTTGAACATGGGTTCTGGAGCGTTAGGTGCGTCCTGTCATGATAGACGTCTCCACCGAAAATCATAGTGATACGTGCAACGGGTGGCGAGGGATAATGAATTGAAACTTCTAGGTGGCGCTAGTGTGTCAATTTAGATTGGTGTCACGTGGGAGCACCACCAGGGCGCTCAGGCCTGGATTCTGACCTTACGTGTAAGATTTCAGCAGCCTGTGACCTTCTGCGGGCAAAATATGAGCCTTCGATGGTCAATGGCGAAGGCTGACCATTCGCCGTGGCCACGCCCACCACATGTGCTTTACACACATCACAGTCCATCGACTGACATCATCAGTCTGTCAGTCAAACTGTGTATTGACTTTGATGTACATTGCTTCAAGGCAAGGCCAGACACCAGGCAGGGCCAGATAAGGTAAAAGTTAAGGTTAAAGTAAAAGTTTGGTGGCGTGCCACGCCCACATCCTAAGTAGCAGCCCAAAATCCTTCGCAATTTAACGTGGGCCATCCATCTAGTGTCCGTTGATGCTACAACGGACTCATTCGGTCAAACCCCCTAGGAGTAGTTCGTCGAGATACGACCCCTACATCCTCCCCCAAATGGCCGCCGCCACCTAAAATGGCCGACTTCCTGTTGGTTTTTGAACATGGGTTCTTGAGACTTTTTTGTGCGTCCTGTCACGAGTGATGTCTCCTCCGAAAATCATGCCCATACGTGCAACGGGAGGCGAGGGATAATTATTTTAAAACTTGTAGGTGGCGCTAGTGAGTCAATTTGGCTTGGTTTGAAATGGGGGCCCCACCAGGGCCCTCAGGCCTGGAATCTGCCCCCCCTTATGAGTTTTCAAGCACATGCGACCTTCTGCGGGCGAATGATGACCCTTTCTTTGTAAACGGCGAGGCCTGAGCATTCGCCGCCAGGCCACGCCCACCACGTGCGCTTTTCCTGCATCATGGTCCATCAACAGGCTTCACCAGGCTGTCAGGCAGTGACCTTGTGACCTCGGTGTTCATCTGATGAATCTCCTGGCAGAAAAGGCCTCATGTAGATGACACGCCTTTAGCCTGTCGCCAATAGGTGGCGCTGCGACGAAATCAGGAAGTGACCTACGGGGACTTTCGGGGCGGGGCCATGATCACATGTACCAAGTATGATGAAGATCTGACCACGTGGAGCCAAGTTATTCACGTCTACAGTTACGCTCAGCGTGCAAGGCCCGGACAGATGAAAAAGGGCAAAATTTGGGGGCGTGCCACGCCCACATCGTATGGAATATCCCAAAATCCTTCGCAATTTAACGTCGGCCATCCGTCTAGTGTCCGTTGATGCAAGAACGGACTCATTCGGTCAAACCCCCTAGGAGGAGTTCGTCGAGATACGACCCCAACTTCTGGCCCGAAAAAGGCCGGCGCCATCCAAAATGGCCGACTTCCTGTTCGTTTTCCAATATGGGTTCTTGAGACTTTTTGGTCCGTCCTGTCACGATAGACGTCTCCACCAAGTTTCGTGACGATCGGTGAAACTGGTGGCGGGGGCTAATTTTTTTTAAAATTCAAGGTGGCGCTAGAGAGCCAATTTTGGAACATTATATTTGAAACCCATAAAATATAAAATTTTTCGCCAGACCTGATGCGCTCGCCAAATTTGGTGAGTTTTCGGGCATGTTGAGGCCCTCAAAAAGGCCGACGGTTGGCAGAATAATAATAATAATAATAATTAAAACTGCAAGCAGTGATGAGCGGGCTCGAGCACCCCGACGCGGTCGGGGGTACGCGCGGGTCGGGGGTACGCGTGGGTCGGGGGCGCGCGCGTGTCCGGACGGGCGCGCGGACGCGCCGTACGAAAAACCGCGGCGATGGGATAAGCGGTAAGGGAGTTACGGCACTTGCAATTGTCCGCCAGGAGGGGGCGACGCCGGCGATGCCGGCGGCGAGGCGGGTGCGTGGTCACGTCCCGTCCGGCGCCCCGAACCGCCATAAAAAAATTTGCGACGATCGGACCGTGTGGTAGGTACTTGCGGCGGATATACGTTTCCGCCTGTGGGTGGCGCTATACAGTCTATGCGCCCACACGGTAACGGACCGGAGGGTACCCCGAACCACCAGAAAAAATTAGGTGCCGATCCAACCGTGCGGAAGGAAGTTACGGCTGATATACATTTCCACCAGTTGGTGGCGCTATAGCGTATGTACACACACTGTCATAGACCAGAGGGTACCCCGAACCACCAGAAAAAAATTCGGGCAGATCCGACCATGTGGGAGGAAGTTACGGCAGATATACATTTTCACCAATTGGTGGCGCTATAGAGTCTATGTATACACACAGTCATAGACCAGAGGGTACCCCGAACCACCAGAAAAAATTTGGGACTGATCCGACCATGTGGAAGGCAGTTACAGCTGTTATACATTTCCACCAGTGTGAGGCGCTATAGCGTATGTACACACTGTCATAGACCAGAGGGTACCCCGAACCACCAGAAAAAAATTCGGGCAGATCCAACCATGTGGGAGAAAGTTACGGCAGATATACATTTCCACCAGTTGGTGGCGCTATACAGTCTATGTACACACACAGTCATAGACCAGAGGGTACCCCAAACCACCAGAAAAAATTTGGGGCCGATGCGACCATGTGGAAGGAAGTTACAGCTGATATACATTTCCACCAGTTGGTGGCGCTATAGTGTATGCACACACACTGTCATAGAGCAGAGGGTACCCCAAACCACCAGAAAAAAATTAGGGCAGATCGGACCAAGTGGGATGAAGTTACGGCAGATATACATTTTCACCAGTTCGTGGCACTATCGAGTCTATGTACACACACAGTCATAGACCGCAGGGTACCCTAAACCACCAGAAAAAAATTGGGGCAGATCCGACCATGTGGAAGGAAGTTACAGGTGATATACATTTCCACCAGTTGGTGGCGCTGTGTTTTGAACATGGGTTCTGGAGCGTTAGGTGCGTCCTGTCATGATAGACGTCTCCACCGAAAATCATAGTGATACGTGCCACGGGTGGCGAGGGATAATGAATTGAAACTTCTAGGTGGCGCTAGTGTGTCAATTTAGATTGGTGTCACATGGGAGCACCACCAGGGCGCTCAGGCCTGGATTATGACCTTACGTGTAAGATTTCAGCAGCCTGTGACCTTCTGCGGGCAAAATATGAGCCTTCGATGGTCAATGGCGAAGGCTGACCATTCGCCGTGGCCCCACGCCCACCAAATGTGCTTTACACACATCATAGTCCATCGAATGACATCATCAGTCTGTCAGTCAAACTGTGTATTGACTTTGATGTACATTGCTTCAAGGCAAGGCCAGACACCAGGCAGGGCCAGATAAGGTAAAAGTTAAGGTTAAAGTAAAAGTTTGGTGGCGTGCCACGCCCACATCCTAAGTAGCAGCCCAAAATCCTTCGCAATTTAACGTGGGCCGTCCGTCTAGTGTCCGTTGATGCTACAACGGACTCATTCGGTCAAACCCCCTAGGAGGAGTTCGTCGAGATACGACCCCTACATCCTCCCCCAAATGGCCGCCGCCACCTAAAATGGCGGACTTCCTTTTGGTTTTAGAACATGGGTTCTTGTGACTTTTTTGTGCGTCCTGTCACGAGTGATGTCTCCTCCGAAAATCATGCCCATACGTGCAACGGGAGGCGAGGGATAATTATTTTAAATGTTGTAGGTGGCGCTAGTGAGTCAATTTGGCTTGGTTTCAAATGGGGGCCCCACCAGGGCCTCAGGCTTGGAATCTGCCCCCCCTTATGAGTTTTCAAGCACATGCGACCTTCTGCGGGCGAATGATGACCCTTTCTTTGTAAACGGCGAGGCCTGAGCATTCGCCGCCAGGCCACGCCCACCACATGCGCTTTTCCTGCATCATGGTCCATCAACAGGCTTCACCAGGCTGTCAGGCAGTGACCTTGTGACCTCGGTGTTCATCTGATGAATCTCCTGCCAGAAAAGGCCTCATGTAGATGACACGCCTTTAGCCTGTCGCCAATAGGTGGCGCTGCGACGAAATCAGGAAGTGACCTACGGGGACTTTCGGGGCGGGGCCATGATCACATGTACCAAGTATGATGAAGATCTGACCACATGGAGCCAAGTTATTCACGTCTACAGTTACGCTCAGCGTGCAAGGCCCGGACAGATGAAAAAGGGCAAAATTTGGGGGCGTGCCACGCCCACATCGTATGGAATATCCCAAAATCCTTCGCAATTTAACGTCGGCCATCCGTCTAGTGTCCGTTGATGCTACAACGGATTCATTCGGTCAAACCCCCTAGGAGGAGTTCGTCGAGATACGACCCCAACTTCTGGCCCGAAAAAGGCCGACGCCATCCAAAATGGCCGACTTCCTGTTCGTTTTCCAATATGGGTTCTTGAGAATTTTTAGTCCGTCCTGTCACGATAGACGTCTCCACCAAGTTTCGTGACGATAGGTGAAACTGGTGTCGGGGGCCAATTTTTTTTAAATTTCAAGGTGGCGCTAGAGAGCCAATTTTGGAACATTATATTTGAAACCCATAAAATATCAAATTTTTCGCCAGACCTGATGCGCTCAGCAAATTTGGTGAGTTTTCGGGCATGTTCAGGCCCTCAAAATGGCCGTCCTTTTGTCAGAATAATAATAATAATTAAAACTGCAAGCAGTGATGAGCGGGCTCGAGCACCCCGACGCGGTCGGGGGTACGCGCGGGTCGGGGGTACACGCGGGTCGAGGGCGCGCGCGTGTTCGGACGGGCGCGCGGACGCACCGTACGAAAAACCGCAACGATGGGATAAGCGGTAAGGGAGTTACGGCACTCGCAATTTTCCGGCGACGCCGGCGGTGAGGCTGGTGCGCGGTCACGTCCCGTCCGGCGCCCCGAACCGCCATAAAAAAATTTGCGACGATCGGACCATGCGGTAGGTACTTGCGGCGGATATACGTTTCCGCCTGTGGGTGGCGCTATACAGTCTATGCGCCCACACGGTAACGGACCGGAGGGTACCCCGAACCACCAGAAAAAATTAGGTGCCGATCCGACCGTGCAGAAGGAAGTTACGGCTGATATACATTTCCACCAGTTGGTGGCGCTATAGCGTATGTACACACACTGTCATAGACCAAAGGGTAACCCGAACCACCAGAAAAAAATTCGGGCAGATCCGACCATGTGGGAGGAAGTTACGGCAGATATACATTTCCACCAGTTGGTGGCGCTATAGAGTCTATGGACACGCAGATTCAAAGAGTGGAGGGTGACCCGACCGACCAAAAAAAATTTAGAGACGATCCGACCATGTGGAAGGAAGTTACGGCTATATACATTTCCACCAGTTGGTGGCGCTATAGAGTCTATGTATACACACAGTCATAGACCAGAGGGTACCCCGAACCACCAGAAAAAATTTGGGACCGATCCGACCATGTGGAAGGAAGTTACAGCTGATATACATATCCACCAGTTGGAGGCGCTATAGCGTATGTACACACACTGTCATAGACCAGAGGGTACCCCGAACCACCAGAAAAAAATTCGGGCAGATCCGACCATGTGGGAGAAAGTTACGGCAGATATAAATTTCCACCAGTTGGTGGTGCTATACAGTCTATGTACACACACAGTCATAGACCAGAGGGTACCCCAAACCACCAGAAAAAATTTGGGGCCGATGCGACCATGTGGTAGGAAGTTACAGCTGATATACATTTCCACCAGTTGGTGGCGCTATAGTGTATGTAGACACACAGTCATAGACCAGAGGGTACCCCAAACCACCAGAAAAAAATTTGGGCAGATCGGACCAAGTGGGAGGAAGTGACGACAGATATACATTTTCACCAGTTGGTGGCGCTATAGAGTCTATGTACACACCCAGTCATAGACTGGAGGGTATCCCAAACCACCAGAAAAAATTTGGGGCAGGTCCGACCATGTGGAAGGAAGTTACAGCTGATATACATTGCCACCAATAGGTGGTGCTATACAGTCTATGTACACACAGTATAACAGACCAGAGATTGACCCAACACACCAAAAAAAATTTCAAGACAATCTGACCATGAATCAGGAAGTTATGGCAGATATACATTTCCACCAGTTGGTGGCGCTATAGAGTCCATATACACACACAGTCACAGACTGGAGGGTGACCGAACCCCCCCAAAAAATTAGGAGACGATCCGACCATGCGTGAGGAAGTTACAGCAGATATACATTTCCACCAGTTGGTGGCGCTGTGTTTTGAACATGGGTTCTGGAGCGTTAGGTGCGTCCTGTCATGATAGACTTCTCCACCGAAAATCATAGTGATACGTGCAACGGGTGGCGAGGGATAATGATTTGAAACTTCTAGGTGGCGCTAGTGTGTCAATTTAGATTGGTGTCACATGGGAGCACCACCAGGGCGCTCAGGCCTGGATTCTGACCTTACGTGTAAGATTTCAGCAGCCTGTGACCTTCTGCGGGCGAAATATGAGCCTTCGATGGTCAATGCGAAGGCTGACCATTCGCCGTGGCCACGCCCACCACATGTGCTTTACACACATCACAGTCCATCAACTGACATCATCAGTCTGTCAGTCAAACTGTGTATTGACTTTGATGTACATTGCTTCAAGGCAAGGCCAGACACCAGGCAGGGCCAGATAAGGTAAAAGTTAAGGTTAAAGTAAAAGTTTGGTGGCGTGCCACGCCCACATCCTAAGTAGCAGCCCAAAATCCTTCGCAATTTAACGTGGGCCATCCGTCTAGTGTCCGTTGATGCTACAACGGACTCATTCGGTCAAACCCCCTAGGAGGAGTTCGTCGAGATACGACCCCTACATCCTCCCCCAAATGGCCGCCGCCACCTAAAATGGCCGACTTCCTGTTGGTTTTTGAACATGGGTTCTTGAGACTTTTTTGTGCGTCCTGTCACGAGTGATGTCTCCTCCGAAAATCATGCCCATACGTGCAACGGGAGGCGAGGGATAATTATTTTAAAACTTGTAGGTGGCGCTAGTGAGTCAATTTGGCTTGGTTTCAAATGGGGGCCCCACCAGGGCCCTCAGGCCTGGAATCTGCCCCCCCTTATGAGTTTTCAAGCACATGCGACCTTCTGCGGGCGAATGATGACCCTTTCTTTGTAAACGGCGAGGCCTGAGCATTCGCCGCCAGGCCACGCCCACCACGTGCGCTTTTCCTGCATCATGGTCCATCAACAGGCTTCACCAGGCTGTCAGGCAGTGACCTTGTGACCTCGGTGTTCATCTGATGAATCTCCTGCCAGAAAAGGCCTCATGTAGATGACACGCCTTTAGCCTGTCGCCAATAGGTGGCGCTGCGACGAAATCAGGAAGTGACCTACGGGGACCTTCGGGGCGGGGCCATGATCACATGTACCAAGTATGATGAAGATCTGACCATGTGCAGGCAAGTTATTCACGTCTACAGTTACGCTCAGCGTGCAAGGCCCGGGCAGATGAAAAAGGGCAAAATTTGGGGGCGTGCCACGCCCACATCGTATGGAATATCCCAAAATCCTTCGCAATTTAACGTCGGCCAGCCGTCTAGTGTCCGTTGATGCAACAACGGACTCATTCGGTCAAACCCCCTAGGAGGAGTTCGTCGAGATACGACCCCAACTTCTGGCCCGAAAAAGGCCGGCGCCATCCAAAATGGCCGACTTCCTGTTCGTTTTACAATATGGGTTCTTGAGACTTTTTGGTCCGTCCTGTCACGATAGACGTCTCCACAAAGTTTCGTGACGATAGGTGAAACTGGTGTCGGGGGCCAATTTTTTCAAAAATAAAAGGTGGCGCTAGAGAGTCAATTTTGGAACATTGTTTTCGGGACCGCCACCAGATCGCAATTTTCGGCAGACCTGACGCGCTTGCAAAATTTGGTGAGTTTTCGGGCATGTTCAGGCCCTCAAAATGGCCGTCGAATCGGCAGAATAATAATAATAATAATAATAATAATAATAATAATAATAATAATAATAAACATTACGATTACAATAGGGCTTTCGCACTGGTCAGTGCTCGAGCCCTAATTAAAACTGCAAGCAGTGATGAGCGGGCTCGAGCACCCCGACGCGGTCGGGGGTACGCGCGGGTGGGGGGTATGCGCGGGTCCGGACGGGCCCGCGGACGCGGCGTACAAAAAAACGCGGCGATGGGATAAGCGGTAAGGGAGTTACGGCACTTGCAATTTTCCGCCAGGAGGGGGCGACGCCGGCGGCGAGGCGGTTGCGCGGTCACGTCCCGTCCGGCGCCCCGAACCGCCATAAAAGATTTCGCGACGATCGGACCGTGCGGTAGGTACTTGCTGCGGATATACGTTTCCGCCTGTGGGTGGCGCTATACAGTCTATGCGCCCACACGATAACGGACCGGAGGGTACCCCGAACCACCAGAAAAAATTAGGTGCCGATCCGACCGTGCGGAAGGAAGTTACGGCTGATATACATTTCCACCAGTTGGTGGCGCTATAGCGTATGTACACACACTGTCATAGACCAGAGGGTACCCCGAACCACCGGAAAAAAATTCGGGCAGATCCGACCATGTGGGAGGAAGTTACGGCAGATATACATTTCCACCAGTTGGTGGCGCTATAGAGTCTATGGACACGCAGATTCAAAGAGTGGAGGGTGACCCGACCGACCAAAAAAAATTTAGAGACGATCCGACCATGTGGAAGGAAGTTACGGCTATATACATTTCCACCAGTTTGTGGCACTATAGAGTCTATGTACACACACAGTCATAGACCAGAGGGTACCCCAAACCACCAGAAAAAAATTGGGACCGATCCGACCATGTGGAAGGAAGTTACGGCAGATATACATTTTCACCAGTTGGTGGCGTTATAGAGTGTATGTACACACCCAGTCACAGAGTGGAGGGTGACCCAACACAGAAAAAAAAATTTGAGACCGATCCGACCATGTGGAAGGAAGTTACAGCTGATATACATTTCCACCAGTTGGTGGCGCTATAGCGTATGTACATACACTGTCATAGACCAGAGGGTACCCTGAACCACCAGAAAAAAATTCGGGCAGATCCGACCATGTGGGAGAAAGTTACGGCAGATATACATTTCCACCAGTTGGTGGCGCTATACAGTCTATGTACACACACAGTCATAGACCAAAGGGTACCCCAACCGCCAGAAAAAATTTGGTGCCGATCCGACCATTTGGAAGGATGTTACGGCAGATATACATTTCCACCAGTTGTCGGCGCTATAGAGTCTATGTACACACACAGTCATAGACCAGAGGGTACCCCAGACCACCAGAAAAAAATTGGGCCTGATCCGACCATGTGGAAGGAAGTTACGGCAGATATACATTTCCACCAGTTGGTGGCGCTATAGAGTCTATGGACACGCAGATTCAAAGAGTGGTGGGTGACCCGACCGACCAAAAAAAATTTAGAGACGATCCGACCATGTGGAAGGAAGTTACGGCAGATATACATTTCCACCAGTTGGTGGCGCTATAGAGTCTATGGACACGCAGATTCAAAGAGTGGTGGGTGACCCGACCGACCAAAAAAAATTTAGAGACGATCCGACCATGTGGAAGGAAGTTACGGCAGATATACATTTCCACCAGTTGGTGGCGCTATACAGTCTATGTACACACACAGTCACAGAGTGGAGGGTGACCCAACCCAGCAAAAAAAATTTGGGACCGATCCGACCATGTGGAAGGAAGATACGGCTGATATACATTTCCACCAGTTGGTGGCGCTATAGAGTCTATGTACACACAGTATAACAGACCAGAGATTGACCCAACCCAGCCAAAAAAATGTGGAGACGATCCGACCATGCATAAGGAAGTTACGGCAGATATACATTTTCGCCAGTTGGTGGCGCTACACAGTCTATGTACACACACAGTCATAGACCAGCGGGTACCCCAAACCACCAGAAAAAATTTGGGGCCGATCCGACCATGTGGAAGGAAGTTACAGCTGATGTACATTTCCACCAGTTGGTGGCGCTATACAGTCTATGTACACACAGTAAAACAGACCAGAGATTGACCCAACACACCAAAAAAAATTTCAAGACAATCTGACCATGAATCAGTAAGTTACGGCAGATATACATTTCCACCAGTTGGTGGCGCTGTGTTTTGAACATGCGTTCTGGAGCGTTAGGTGCGTCCTGTCATGATAGACGTCTCCACCGAAAATCATAGTGATACGTGCAACGGGTGGCGAGGGATAATGAATTGAAAGTTCTAGGTGGCGCTAGTGTGTCAATTTAGATTGGTGTCACATGGGAGCACCACCAGGGCGCTCAGGCCTGGATCATGACCTTACGTGTAAGATTTCAGCAGCCTGTGACCTTCTGCGGGCAAAATATGAGCCTTCGATGGTCAATGGCGAAGGCTGACCATTCGCCGTGGCCACGCCCACCACATGTGCTTTACACACATCACAGTCCATCGACTGACATCATCAGTCTGTCAGTCAAACTGTGTATTGACTTTGATGTACATTGCTTCAAGGCAAGGCCAGACACCAGGCAGGGCCAGATATGGTAAAAGTTAAGGTTAAAGTAAAAGTTTGGTGGCGTGCCACGCCCACATCCTAAGTAGCAGCCCAAAATCCTTCGCAATTTAACGTGAGCCATCCGTCTAGTGTCCGTTGATGCTACAACGGACTCATTCGGTCAAACACTCTAGGAGGAGTTCGTCGAGATACGACCCCTACATCCTCCCCCAAATGGCGGCCGCCACCTAAAATGGCCGACTTCCTGTTGGTTTTTGAACATGGGTTCTTGAGACTTTTTTGTGCGTCCTGTCTCGAGTGATGTCTCCTCCGAAAATCATGCCCATACGTGCAACGGGAGGCGAGGGATAATTATTTTAAAACTTGTAGGTGGCGCTAGTGAGTCAATTTGGCTTGGTTTCAAATGGGGGCCCCACCAGGGCCCTCAGGACTGGAATCTGCCCCCCCTTATGAGTTTTCAAGCACATGCGACCTTCTGCGGGCGAATGATGACCCTTTCTTTGTAAACGGCGAGGCCTGAGCATTCGCCGCCAGGCCACGCCCACCACGTGCGCTTTCCCTGCATCATGCTCCATCAACAGGCTTCACCAGGCTGTCAGGCAGTGACCTTGTGACCTCGGTGTTCATCTGATGATTCTCCTGCCAGAAAAGGCCTCATGTAGATGACACGCCTTTAGCCTGTCGCCAATAGGTGGCGCTGCGACGAAATCAGGAAGTGACCTACGGGGACCTTCGGGGCGGGGCCATGATCACATGTACCAAGTATGATGAAGATCTGACCACGTGGAGCCAAGTTATTCACGTCTACAGTTACGCTCAGCGTGCAAGGCCCGGACAGATGAAAAAGGGCAAAATTTGGGGGCGTGCCACGCCCACATCGTACGGAATATCCCAAAATCCTTCGCAATTTAACGTCGGCCATCCGTCTAGTGTCCATTGATGCAACAACGGACTCATTCGGTCAAACCCCCTAGGAGGAGTTCGTCGAGATACGACCCCAACTTCTGGCCCGAAAAAGGCCGGCGCCATCCAAAATGGCCGACTTCCTGTTCGTTTTCCAATGTGGGTTCTTGAGACTTTTTGGTCCGTCCTGTCACGATAGACGTCTCCACCAAGTTTCGTGACGATCGGTGAAAGTGGTGGCGGGGGCTAATTTTTTTTAAAATTCAAGGTGGCGCTAGAGAGGCAATTTTGGAACATTATATTTGAAACCCATAAAATATCAAATTTTTCGCCAGACCTGATGCGCTCGCCAAATTTGGTGAGTTTTCGGGCATGTTGAGGCCCTCAAAATGGCGTTCATTTTGGGAGAAGAATAATAATAATAAAAAACATTACGATTACAATAGGGCTTTCGCACTGGTCAGTGCTCGAGCCCTAATAATAATAAACATTACGATAACAATAGGGCTTTCGCACTGGTCAGTGCTCGAGCCCTAATAATAATTAAAACTGCAAGCAGTGATGAGCGGGCTCGAGCACCCCGACGCGGTCGGGGGTACGCGCGGGTCGGGGGTACGCGCGGGTCGGGGGTGCGCGCGTGTCCGGACGGGCGCGCGGACGCGCCGTACGAAAAACCGCGGCGATGGGATAAGCGGTAAGGGAGTTACGGCACTTGCAATTTTCCGCCAGGAGGGGGCGACGCCGGCGGCGAGGCGGGTGCGCGGTCACGTCCCGTCCGACGCCACGAACAGCCATAAAAAAATTCCCAACGATCGGACCGTGCGGTAGGTACTTGCGGCGGATATACATTTCCGCCTGTGGGTGGCGCTATACAGTCTATGCGCCCACACGGTAACGGACCGGAGGGTACCCCGAACCACCAGAAAAAATTAGGTGCCGATCCGACCGTGCGGAAGGAAGTTACGGCAGATATACATTTCCACCAGTTGGTGGCGCTATAGCGTATGTACACACACTGTCATAGACCAGAGGGTACCTCGAACCACCGGAAAAAAATTCGGGCCGATCCGACCATGTGGGAGGAAGTTAGGGCAGATATACATTTTCACCAGTTGGTGGCGCTATAGAGTCTATATACACACCCGGTCACAGAGTGGAGGGTGACCCAACCCAGCAAAAAAACTGTGGAGACGATCCGACCATGCATAAGGAAGTTACGGCAGATATACATTTTCACCAGTTGGTGGCGCTATACAGTCTATGTACACACACAGTCATAGACCAGAGGGTACCCCAAACCACCAGAAAAAATTTGGGACTGATCCGACCATGTGGAAGGACGTTGCGGCAGATATACATTTCCACCAGTTGGTGGCGCTATAGTGTATGTACACACACAGTCATAGACCAGAGGGTACCCCAGACCACCAGAAAAAATTTGGGGCCGATCCGACCATGTGGAAGGAAGTGACGGCTATATACATTTTCACCAGTTGGTGGCGCTATAGAGTCTATGTACACACAGTATAACAGACCAGAGATTGACCCAACACACCAAAAAAAATTTCAAGACAATCTGACCATGAATCAGGAAGTTACAGCAGATATACATTTCCACCAGTTGGTGGCGCTATAGAATCTATATACACACACGGTCACAGACTGGAGGGTGACCGAACCCACCCAAAAAAATTTGGAGACGATCCGACCATGTGGAAGGAAGTTACAGGTGATATACATTTCCACCAGTTGGTGGCGCTATACAGTCTATGTACACACAGTATAACAGACCAGAGATTGACCCAACACACCAAAAAAAATTTCAAGACAATCTGACCATGAATCAGGAAGTTACGGCAGATATACATTTCCACCAGTTGGTGGCGCTATAGTGTCTATATACACACACAGTCACAGACTGGAGGGTGACCGAACCCACCCAAAAAAAAATTGGAGACGATCCGACCATGTATAAGGAAGTTACGGCAGATATACATTTCCACCAGTTGGTGGCGCTGTGTTTTGAACATGGGTTCTGGAGCGTTAGGTGCGTCCTGTCATGATAGACGTCTCCACCGAAAATCATAGTGATACGTGCCACGGGTGGCGAGGGATAATGAATTGAAACTTCTAGGTGGCGCTAGTGTGTCAATTTAGATTGGTGTCACATGGGAGCACCACCAGGGCGCTCAGGCCTGGATTCTGACCTTACGTGTAAGATTTCAGCAGCCTGTGACCTTCTGCGGGCAAAATATGAGCCTTCGATGGTCAATGGCGAAGGCTGACCATTCGCCGTGGCCACGCCCACCACATGTGCTTTACACACATCATAGTCCATCGACTGACATCATCAGTCTGTCAGTCAAACTGTGTATTGACTTTGATGTACATTGCTTCAAGGCAAGGCCAGACACCAGGCAGGGCCAGATAAGGTAAAAGTTAAGGTTAAAGTAAAAGTTTGGTGGCGTGCCACGCCCACATCCTAAGTAGCAGCCCAAAATCCTTCGCAATTTAACGTGGGCCATCCGTCTAGTGTCCGTTGATGCTACAACGGACTCATTCGGTCAAACCCCCTAGGAGGAGTTCGTCGAGATACGACCCCTACATCCTCCCCCAAATGGCCGCCGCCACCTAAAATGGCGGACTTCCTGTTGGTTTTAGAACATGGGTTTTTGAGACTTTTTTGTGCGTCCTGTCACGAGTGATGTCTCCTCCGAAAATCATGCCCATACGTGCAACGGGAGGCGAGGGATAATTATTTTAAAACTTGTAGGTGGCGCTAGTGAGTCAATTTGGCTTGGTTTGAAATGGGGGCCCCACCAAGGCCCTCAGGCCTGGAATCTGCCCCCCCTTATGAGTTTTCAAGCACATGCGACCTTCTGCGGGCGAATGATGACCCTTTCTTTGTAAACGGCGAGGCCTGAGCATTCGCCGCCAGGCCACGCCCACCACGTGCGCTTTTCCTGCATCATGGTCCATCAACAGGCTTCACCAGGCTGTCAGGCAGTGACCTTGTGACCTCGGTGTTCATCTGATGAATCTCCTGGCAGAAAAGGCCTCATGTAGATGACACGCCTTTAGCCTGTCGCCGATAGGTGGCGCTGCGACGAAATCAGGAAGTGACCTACGGGGACGTTCGGGGCGGGGCCATGATCACATGTACCAAGTATGATGAAGATCTGACCACGTGGAGCCAAGTTATTCACGTCTACAGTTACGCTCAGCGTGCAAGGCCCGGACAGATGAAAAAGGGCAAAATTTGGGGGCGTGCCACGCCCACATCGTATGGAATATCCCAAAATCCTTCGCAATTTAACGTCGGCCATCCGTCTAGTGTCCGTTGATGCAAGAACGGACTCATTCGGTCAAACCCCCTAGGAGGAGTTCGTCGAGATACGACCCCAACTTCTGGCCCGAAAAAGGCCGGCGCCATCCAAAATGGCCGACTTCCTGTTCGTTTTCCAATATGGGTTCTTGAGACTTTTTGGTCCGTCCTGTCACGATAGACGTCTCCACCAAGTTTCGTGACGATCGGTGAAACTGGTGGCGGGGGCTAATTTTTTTTAAAATTCAAGGTGGCGCTAGAGAGCCAATTTTGGAACATTATATTTGAAACCCATAAAATATAAAATTTTTCGCCAGACCTGATGCGCTCGCCAAATTTGGTGAGTTTTCGGGCATGTTGAGGCCCTCAAAAAGGCCGACGGTTGGCAGAATAATAATAATAATAATAATAATTAAAACTGCAAGCAGTGATGAGCGGGCTCGAGCACCCCGACGCGGTCGGGGGTACGCGCGGGTCGGGGGTACACGCGGGTCGGGGGCGCGCGCATGTTCGGACGGGCGCGCGGACGCACCGTACGAAAAACCGCAATGATGGGATAAGCGGTAAGGGAGTTACGGCACTTGCAATTTTCCGCCCGGAGGGGGCGATGCCGGCGGCGAGGCTGGTGCGCGGTCACGTCCCGTCCGGCGCCCCGAACCGCCATAAAAAAATTCACGACGATCGGACCGTGCGGTAGGTACTTGCGGCGGATATACGTTTCCGCCTGTGGGTGACGCTATACAGTCTATGCGTCCACACGGTAACGGACCGGAAGGGTACCCCGAACCACCAGAAAAAATTAGGTGCCGATCCGACCGTGCGGAAGGAAGTTACGGCTGATATACATTTCCACCAGTTGGTGGCGCTATAGCGTATGTACACACACTGTCATAGACCAAAGGGTACCCCGAACCACCAGAAAAAAATTCGGGCAGATCCGACCATGTGGGAGGAAGTTACGGCAGATATACATTTCCACCAGTTGGTGGCGCTCTAGAGTCTATGGACACGCAGATTCAAAGAGTGGAGGGTGACCCGACCGACCCAAAAAAATTTAGAGACGATCCGACCATGTGGAAGGAAGTTACGGCTATATACATTTCCACCAGTTGGTGGCGCTATAGCGTATGTACACACACTGTCATAGACCAGAGGGTACCCCGAACCACCAGAAAAAATTTGGGACCGATCCGACCATGTGGAAGGAAGTTACAGCTGATATACATATCCACCAGTTGGAGGCGCTATGGCGTATGTACACACACTGTCATAGACCAGAGGGTACCCCGAACCACCAGAAAAAAATTCGGGCAGATCCGACCATGTGGGAGAAAGTTACGGCAGATATAAATTTCCACCAGTTGGTGGTGCTATACAGTCTATGTACACACACAGTCATAGACCAGAGGGTACCCCAAACCACCAGAAAAAGTTTGGGGCCGATGCGACCATGTGGAAGGAAGTTACAGCTGATATACATTTCCACCAGTTGGTGGCGCTATAGTGTATGTACACACACAGTCATAGACCAGAGGGTACCCCAAACTACCAGAAAAAAATTTGGGCAGATCGGACCAAGTGGGAGGAAGTGACGGCAGATATACATTTTCACCAGTTGGTGGCGCTATAGAGTCTATGTACACACCCAGTCATAGACTGGAGGGTATCCCAAACCACCAGAAAAAATTTGGGGCAGATCCGACCATGCGTGAGGAAGTTACAGCAGATATACATTTCCACCAGTTGGTGGCGCTGTGTTTTGAACATGGGTTCTGGAGCGTTAGGTGCGTCCTGTCATGATAGACGTCTCCACCGAAAATCATAGTGATACATGCCACGGGTGGCGAGGGATAATGAATTGAAACTTCTAGGTGGCGCTAGTGTGTCAATTTAGATTGGTGTCACATGGGAGCACCACCAGGGCGCTCAGGCCTGGATTCTGACCTTACGTGTAAGATTTCAGCAGCCTGTGACCTTCTGCGGGCAAAATATGAGCCTTCGATGGTCAATGGCGAAGGCTGACCATTCGCCGTGGCCACGCCCACCACATGTGCTTTACACACATCACAGTCCATCAACTGACATCATCAGTCTGTCAGTCAAACTGTGTATTGACTTTGATGTACATTGCTTCAAGGCAAGGCCAGACACCAGGCAGGGCCAGATAAGGTAAAAGTTAAGGTTAAAGTAAAAGTTTGGTGGCGTGCCACGCCCACATCCTAAGTAGCAGCCCAAAATCCTTCGCAATTTAACGTGGGCCATCCGTCTAGTGTCCGTTGATGCTACAACGGACTCATTCGGTCAAACCGCCTAGGAGGAGTTCGTCGAGATACGACCCCTACATCCTCCCCCAAATGGCCGCCGCCACCTAAAATGGACGACTTCCTGTTGGTTTTTGAACATGGGTTCTTGAGACTTTTTTGTGCGTCCTGTCACGAGTGATGTCTCCTCCGAAAATCATGCCCATACGTGCAACGGGAGGCGAGGGATAATTATTTTAAAACTTGTAGATGGCGCTAGTGAGTCAATTTTGCTTGGTTTCAAATGGGGGCCCCACCAGGGCCCTCAGGCCTGGAATCTGCCCCCCCTTATGAGTTTTCAAGCACATGCGACCTTCTGCGGGCGAATGATGACCCATTCTTTGTAAACGGCGAGGCCTGAGCATTCGCCGCCAGGCCACGCCCACCACGTGCGCTTTTCCTGCATCATGGTCCATCAACAGGCTTCACCAGGCTGTCAGGCAGTGACCTTGTGACCTCGGTGTTCATCTGATGAATCTCCTGCCAGAAAAGGCCTCATGTAGATGACACGCCTTTAGCCTGTCGCCAATAGGTGGCGCTGCGACGAAATCAGGAAGTGACCTACGGGGACGTTCGGGGCGGGGCCATGATCACATGTACCAAGTATGATGAAGATCTGACCACGTGGAGCCAAGTTATTCACGTCTACAGTTACGCTCAGCGTGCAAGGCCCGGGCAGATGAAAAAGGGCAAAATTTGGGGGCGTGCCACGCCCACATCGTACGGAATGTCCCAAAATCCTTCGCAATTTAACGTCGGCCATCCGTCTAGTGTCCGTTGATGCAACAACGGACTCATTCGGTCAAACCCCCTAGGAGGAGTTCGTCGAGATACGACCCCAACTTCTGGCCCGAAAAAGGCCGGCGCCATCCAAAATGGCCGACTTCCTGTTCGTTTTACAATATGGGTTCTTGAGACTTTTTGGTCCGTCCTGTCACGATAGACGTCTCCACAAAGTTTCGTGACGATAGGTGAAACTGGTGTCGGGGGCCAATTTTTTCAAAAATAAAAGGTGGCGCTAGAGAGTCAATTTTGGAACATTGTTTTCGGGACCCCCACCAGATCGAAATTTTCGGCAGACCTGACACGCTTGCAAAATTTGGTGAGTTTTCGGGCATGTTCAGGCCCTCAAAATGGCCGTCGAATCGGCAGAATAATAATAATAATAATAATAATAATAATAATTAAAACTGCAAGCAGTGATGAGCGGGCTCGAGCACCCCGACGCGGTCGGGGGTACGCGCGGGTCGGGGGTACACGCGGGTCGAGGGCGCACGCGTGTTCGGACGGGCGCGCGGACGCACCGTACGAAAAACCGCAACGATGGGATAAGCGGTAAGGGAGTTACGGCACTTGCAATTTTCCGCCCGGAGGGGGCGACGCCGGCGGCGAGGCTGGTGCGCGGTCACGTCCCGTCCGGCGCCCCGAACCGCCATAAAAACATTTGCGACGATCGGACCATGCGGTAGGTACTTGCGGCGGATATACGTTTCCGCCTGTGGGTGGCGCTATACAGTCTATGCGCCCACACGGTAACGGACCGGAGGGTACCCCGAACCACCAGAAAAAATTAGGTGCCGATCCGACCGTGCAGAAGGAAGTTACGGCTGATATACATTTCCACCAGTTGGTGGCGCTATAGCGTATGTACACACACTGTCATAGACCAAAGGGTAACCCGAACCACCAGAAAAAAATTCGGGCAGATCCGACCATGTGGGAGGAAGTTACGGCTATATACATTTCCACCAGTTGGTGGCGCTATAGAGTCTATTTATACACACAGTCATAGACCAGAGGGTACCCCGAACCACCAGAAAAAATTTGGGACCGATCCGACCATGTGGAAGGAAGTTACAGCTGATATACATATCCACCAGTTGGAGGCGCTATAGCGTATGTACACACACTGTCATAGGCCAGAGGGTACCCCGAACCACCAGAAAAAAATTCGGGCAGATCCGACCATGTGGGAGAAAGTTACGGCAGATATAAATTTCCACCAGTTGGTGGTGCTATACAGTCTATGTACACACACAGTCATAGACCAGAGGGTACCCCAAACCACCAGAAAAAATTTGGGGCCGATGCGACCATGTGGAAGGAAGTTACAGCTGATATACATTTCCACCAGTTGGTGGCGCTATAGAGTCTATGTACACACCCAGTCATAGACTGGAGGGTATCCCAAACCACCAGAAAAAATTTGGGGCAGATCCGACCATGTGGAAGGAAGTTACAGCTGATATACATTGCCACCAATAGGTGGTGCTATACAGTCTATGTACACACAGTATAACAGACCAGAGATTGACCCAACACACCAAAAAAAATTTCAAGACAATCTGACCATGAATCAGGAAGTTATGGCAGATATACATTTCCACCAGTTGGTGGCGCTATAGAGTCCATATACACACACAGTCACAGACTGGAGGGTGACCGAACCCACCCAAAAAATTAGGAGACGATCCGACCATGCGTGAGGAAGTTACAGCAGATATACATTTCCACCAGTTGGTGGCGCTGTGTTGAACATGGGTTCTGGAGCGTTAGGTGCGTCCTGTCATGATAGACGTCTCCACCGAAAATCATAGCGATACGTGCCACGGGTGGCGAGGGATAATGAATTGAAACTTCTAGGTGGCGCTAGTGTGTCAATTTAGATTGGTGTCACATGGGAGCACCACCAGGGCGCTCAGGCCTGGATTCTGACCTTACGTGTAAAATTTCAGCAGCCTGTGACCTTCTGCGGGCAAAATATAAGCCTTCGATGGTCAATGGCGAAGGCTGACCATTCGCCGTGGCCACGCCCACCACATGTGCTTTACACACATCATAGTCCATCAACTGACATCATCAGTCTGTCAGTCAAACTGTGTATTGACTTTGATGTACATTGCTTCAAGGCAAGGCCAGACACCAGGCAGGGCCAGATAAGGTAAAAGTTAAGGTTAAAGTAAAAGTTTGGTGGCGTGCCACGCCCACATCCTAAGTAGCAGCCCAAAATCCTTCGCAATTTAACGTGGGCCATCCGTCTAGTGTCCGTTGATGCTACAACGGACTCATTCGGTCAAACCCCCTAGGAGGAGTTCGTCGAGATACATCCTCCCCCAAATGGCCGCCGCCACCAAAAATGGCCGACTTCCTGTTGGTTTTTGAACATGGGTTCTTGAGACTTTTTTGTGCGTCCTGTCACGAGTGATGTCTCCTCCGAAAATCATGCCCATACGTGCAACGGGAGGCGAGGGATAATTATTTTAAAACTTGTAGGTGGCGCTAGTGAGTCAATTTGGCTTGGTTTCAAATGGGGGCCCCACCAGGGCCCTCAGGCCTGGAATCTGCCCCCCCCTTATGAGTTTTCAAGCACATGCGACCTTCTGCGGGCGAATGATGACCCTTTCTTTGTAAACGGCGAGGCCTGAGCATTCGCCGCCAGGCCACGCCCACCAGGTGCGCTTTTCCTGCATCATGGTCCATCAACAGGCTTCACCAGGCTGTCAGGCAGTGACCTTGTGACCTCGGTGTTCATCTGATGAATCTCCTGCCAGAAAAGGCCTCATGTAGATGACACGCCTTTAGCCTGTCGCCAATAGGTGGCGCTGCGACGAAATCAGGAAGTGACCTACGGGGACCTTCGGGGCGGGGCCATGATCACATGTATCAAGTATGATGAAGATCTGACCACGTGGAGCCAAGTTATTCACGTCTACAGTTACGCTCAGCGTGCAAGGCCCGGGCAGATGAAAAAGGGCAAAATTTGGGGGCGTGCCACGCCCACATCGTACGGAATATCCCAAAATCCTTCGCAATTTAACGTCGGCCATCCGTCTAGTGTCCGTTGACGCAACAACGGACTCATTCGGTCAAACCCCCTAGGAGGAGTTCGTCGAGATATGACCCCAACTTCTGGCCCGAAAAAGGCCGCCGCCATCCAAAATGGCCGACTTCCTGTTCGTTTTCCAATATGGGTTCTTGAGACTTTTTGGTCCGTCCTGCCACGATAGACGTGTCCACCAAGTTTCGTGACGATCGGTGAAACTGGTGGCGGGGGCCAATTTTTTTTTAATTTCAAGGTGGCGCTAGAGAGCCAATTTTGGAACATTATATTTGAAACCCATAAAATATCAAATTTTTCGCCAGACCTGATGCGCTCGGCAAATTTGGTGAGTTTTCGGGCATGTTCAGGCCCTCAAAATGGCGCTCAAAGGCGGAGAAGAATAATAATAATAATTAAAACTGCAAGCAGTGATGAGCGGGCTCGAGCACCCCGACGCGGTCGGGGGTACGCGCGGGTCGGGGGCGCGCGCGTGTCTGGACGGGCGCGCGGACGCGCCGTACAAAAAAACGCGGCGATGGGATAAGCGGTAAGGGAGTTACGGCACTTGCAATTTTCCGCCAGGAGGGGGCGACGCCGGCGGCGAGGCGGGTGCGCGGTCACGTCCCGTCCGGCGCCCCGAACCGCCATAAAAAAATTCGCGACGATCGGACCATGCGGTAGGTACTTGCGGCGGATATACGTTTCCGCCTGTGGGTGGCGCTATACAGTCTATGCGCCCACACGGTAACGGACCGGAGGGTACCCCGAACAACCAGAAAAAATTAGGTGCCGATCCGACCGTGCGGAAGGAAGTTACGGCTGATATACATTTCCACCAGTTGGTGGCGCTATAGCGTATGTACACACACTGTCAAAGACCAGAGGGTACCCCGATCTACCGGAAAAAAATTCGGGCAGATCCGACCATGTGGGAGGAAGTTACGGCAGATATACATTTCCACCAGTTGGTGGCGCTATACAGTCTATGTACACACACAGTCATAGACCAAAGGGTACCCCAACCGCCAGAAAAAATTTGGTGCCGATCCGACCATATGGAAGGATGTTACGGCAGATATACATTTCCACCAGTTGGTGGCGCTATAGAGTCTATGTACACACACAGTCATAGACCAGAGGGTACCCCAAACCACCAGAAAAAATTTGGGACCGATCCGACCATGTGGAAGGAAGTTACGGCAGATATACATTTCCACCAGTTGGTGGCGCTATAGCGTCTATGGACACACACAGTCACAGAGTGGAGGGTGACCCAACCCAGCAAAAAAAATTTGGGACCGATCCGACCATGCATAAGGAAGTTACAGCAGATATACATTTTCGCCAGTTGGTGGCGCTACACAGTCTATGTACACACACAGTCATAGACCAGAGGGTACCCCAAACCACCAGAAAAAATTTGGGGCCGATCCGACCATGTGGAAGGAAGTTACAGCTGATGTACATTTCCACCAGTTGGTGGCGCTATACAGTCTATGTACACACAGTATAACAGACCAGAGATTGACCCAACACACCAAAAAAAATTTCAAGACAATCTGACCATGAATCAGGAAGTTACGGCAGATATACATTTCCACCAGTTGGTGGCGCTGTGTTTTGAACATGGGTTCTGGAGCAATAGGTGCGTCCTGTCATGATAGACGTCTCCACCGAAAATCATAGTGATACGTGCCACGGGTGGCAAGGGATAATGAATTGAAACTTCTAGGTGGCGCTAGTGTGTCAATTTAGATTGGTGTCACATGGGAGCACCACCAGGGCGCTCAGGCCTGGATTGTGACCTTACGTGTAAGATTTCAGCAGTTTGTGACCTTCTGCGGGCAAAATATGAGCCTTCGATGATCAATGGCGAAGGCTGACCATTCGCCGTGGCCACGCCCACCACATGTGCTTTACACACATCATAGTCCATCGACTGACATCATCAGTCTGTCAGTCAAACTGTGTATTGACTTTGATGTACATTGCTTCAAGGCAAGGCCAGACACCAGGCAGGGCCAGATAAGGTAAAAGTTAAGGTTAAAGTAAAAGTTTGGTGGCGTGCCACGCCCACATCCTAAGAAGCAGCCCAAATTCCTTCGCAATTTAACGTGGGCCATCCGTCTAGTGTCCGTTGATGCTACAACGGACTCATTCGGTCAAACCCCCTAGGAGGAGTTCGTCGAGATACGACCCCTACATCCTCCCCCGAATGGCCGCCGCCACCTAAAATGGCCGACTTCCTGTTGGTTTTTGAACATGGGTTCTTGAGACTTTTTTGTGCGTCCTGTCACGAGTGATGTCTCCTCCGAAAATCATGCCCATACGTGCAACGGGAGGCGAGGGATAATTATTTTAAAATTTGTAGGTGGCGCTAGTGAGTCAATTTGGCTTGGTTTCAAATGGGGGCCCAACCAGGGCCCTCGGGCCTGGAATCTGCCCCCCCTTATGAGTTTTCAAGCACATGCGACCTTCTGCGGGCGAATGATAACCCTTTCTTTGTAAACGGCGAGGCCTGAGCATTCGCCGCCAGGCCACGCCCACCACGTGCGCTTTTCCTGCATCATGGTCCATCAACAGGCTTCACCAGGCTGTCAGGCAGTGACCTTGTGACCTCGGTGTTCATCTGATGAATCTCCTGCCAGAAAAGGCCTCATGTAGATGACACGCCTTTAGCCTGTCGCCGATAGGTGGCGCTGCAACGAAATCAAGAAGTGACCTACGGGGACGTTCGGGGCGGGGCCATGATCACATGTACCAAGTATGATGAAGATCTGACCACGTGGAGCCAAGTTATTCACGTCTACAGTTACGCTCAGCGTGCAAGGCCCGGACAGATGAAAAAGGGCAAAATTTGGGGGCGTGCCACGCCCAGATCGTACGGAATATCCCAAAATCCTTCGCAATTTAACGTCGGCCATCCGTCTAGTGTCCGTTGATGCAACAACGGACTCATTCGGTCAAACCCCCTAGGAGGAGTTCGTCGAGATACGACCCCAACTTCTGGCCCGAAAAAGGCCGGCGCCATCCAAAATGGCCGACTTCCTGTTCGTTTTCCAATATGGGTTCTTGAGACTTTTTGGTCCGTCCTGTCACGATAGACGTCTCCACCAAGTTTCGTGACGATCGGTGAAACTGGTGGCGGGGGCTAATTTTTTTTAAAATTCAAGGTGGCGCTAGAGAGCCAATTTTGGAACATTATATTTGAAACCCATAAAATATAAAATTTTTCGCCAGACCTGATGCGCTCAGCAAATTTGGTGAGTTTTCGGGCATGTTGAGGCCCCCAAAAAGGCCGACGGTTGGCAGAATAATAATAATAATAATAATAATAATAATAATAATAAACATTAAAACTGCAAGCAGTGATGAGCGGGCTCGAGCACCCCGACGCGGTCGGGGGTACGCACGGGTCGGGGGTACGCGCGGGTCGGGGGCGCGCGCGTGTTCGGACGGGCGCGCGGACGCACCGTACGAAAAACCGCAACGGTGGGATAAGCGGTAAGGGAGTTACGGCACTTGCAATTTTTCGCCCGGAGGGGGCGACGCCGGCGGCGAGGCTGGTGCGCGGTCACGTCCCGTCCGGCGCCCCGAACCACCATAAAAAAATTCGCGACGATCGGACCGTGCGGTAGGTACTTGCGGCGGATATACGTTTCCGCCTGTGGGTGGCGCTATACAGTCTATGCGCCCACACGGTAACGGACCGGAGGGTACCCCGAACCACCAGAAAAAATTTGGGGCCGATCCGACCATGTGGAAGGAAGTTACAGCTGATATACATTTCTACCAGTTGGTGGCGCTATAGCGTATGTACACACACTGTCATAGACCAGAGGGTACCCCGAACCACTGGAAAAAAATTCGGGCAGATCCGACCATGTGGGAGGAAGTTACGGCAGATATACATTTCCACCAGTTGGTGGCGCTATAGAGTCTATGGACACGCAGATTCAAAGTGTGGAGGGCGACCCGACCAACCAAAAAAAATTTAGAGACGATCGGACCATGTGGAAGGAAGTTACAGCTATATACATTTCCACCAGTTGGTGGCGCTATAGAGTCTATGTACACACACAGTCATAGACCAGAGGGTACCCCAAACCACCAGAAAAAATTTGGGGCCGATCCGACCATGTGGAAGGAAGTTACAGCTGTTATACATTTCCACCAATTGGCGGCGCTATACAGTCTATGTACACAGTATAACAGACCAGAGATTGACCCAACACACCAAAAAAAATTCAAGACAATCTGACCATGAATCAGGAAGTTACGGCATATATAAATTTCCACCAGTTGGTGGCGCTATACAGTCTATATACACACACAGTCATAGACCAGAGGGTACCCCAAACCACCAGAAAAAATATGGGGCCGATGCGACCATGTGGAAGGAAGTTACAGCTGATATACATTTCCATCAGTTGGTGGCGCTATAGTGTATGTACACACACAGTCATAGACCAGAGGGTACCCCAAACCACCAGAAAAAAATTTGGGCAGATCGGACCAAGTGGGAGGAAGTGACGGCAGATATACATTTTCACCAGTTGGTGGCGCTATAGAGTCTATGTACACACCCAGTCATAGACTGGAGGGTATCCCAAACCACCAAAAAAAATTGGGGGCAGATCCGACCATGTGGAAGGAAGTTACAGCTGATATACATTGCCACCAATAGGTGGTGCTATACAGTCTATGTACACACAGTATAACAGACCAGAGATTGACCCAACACACCAAAAAAAATTTCAAGACAATCTGACCATGAATCAGGAAGTTATGGCAGATATACATTTCCACCAGTTGGTGGCGCCATAGAGTCCATATACACACACAGTCACAGACTGGAGGGTGACCGAACCCACCCAAAAAAATTAGGAGACGATCCGACCATGCGTGAGGAAGTTACAGCAGATATACATTTCCACCAGTTGGTGGCGCTGTGTTTTGAACATGGGTTCTGGAGCGTTAGGTGCGTCCTGTCATGATAGACGTCTCCACCGAAAATCATAGTGATACGTGCAACGGGTGGCGAGGGATAATGAATTGAAACTTCTAGGTGGCGCTAGTGTGTCAATTTAGATTGGTGTCACATGGGAGCACCACCAGGGCGCTCAGGCCTGGATTCTGACCTTACGTGTAAGATTTCAGCAGCCTGTGACCTTCTGCGGGCAAAATATGAGCCTTCGATGGTCAATGGCGAAGGCTGACCATTCGCCGTGGCCACGCCCACCACATGTGCTTTACACACATCACAGTCCATCAACTGACATCATCAGTCTGTCAGTCAAACTGTGTATTGACTTTGATGTACATTGCTTCAAGGCAAGGCCAGACACCAGGCAGGGCCAGATAAGGTAAAAGTTAAGGTTAAAGTAAAAGTTTGGTGGCGTGCCACGCCCACATCCTAAGTAGCAGCCCAAAATCCTTCGCAATTTAACGTGGGCCGTCCGTCTAGTGTCCGTTGATGCTACAACGGACTCATTCGGTCAAACCCCCTAGGAGGAGTTCGTCGAGATACGACCCCTACATCCTCCCCCAAATGGCCGCCGCCACCTAAAATGGCGGACTTCCTGTTGGTTTTAGAACATGGGTTCTTGAGACTTTTTTGTGCGTCATGTCACGAGTGATGTCTCCTCCGAAAATCATGCCCATACGTGCAACGGGAGGCGAGGGATAATTATTTTAAAACTTGTAGGTGGCGCTAGTGAGTCAATTTGGCTTGGTTTCAAATGGGGGCCCCACCAGGGCCCTCAGGCTTGGAATCTGCCCCCCCTTATGAGTTTTCAAGCACATGCGACCTTCTGCGGGCGAATGATGACCCTTTCTTTGTAAACGGCGAGGCCTGAGCATTCGCCGCCAGGCCACGCCCACCACGTGCGCGTTTCCTGCATCATGGTCCATCAACAGGCTTCACCAGGCTGTCAGGCAGTGACCTTGTGACCTCGGTGTTCATCTGATGAATCTCCTGCCAGAAAAGGCCTCATGTAGATGACACGACTTTAGCCTGTCGCCAATAGGTGGCGCTGCGACGAAATCAGGAAGTGACCTACGGGGACTTTCGGGGCGGGGCCATGATCACATGTACCAAGTATGATGAAGATCTGACCACGTGGAGCCAAGTTATTCACGTCTACAGTTACGCTCAGCGTGCAAGATCCGGTCAGATGAAAAAGGGCAAAATTTGGGGGCATGCCACGCCCACATCATACGGAATATCCCAAAATCCTTCGCAATTTAACGTCGGCCATCCGTCTAGTGTCCGTTGATGCAACAACGGACTCATTTGGTCAAACCCCCTAGGAGGAGTTCGTCGAGATACGACCCCAACTTCTGGCCCGAAAAAGGCCGCCGCCATCCAAAATGGCCGACTTTGTGTGCATTTTCCAATATGGGTTCTTGAGACTTTTTGGTCCGTCCTGTCACGATAGACGTCTCCACCAAGTTTCGTGACGATCGGTGAAACTGGTGGCGGGGGCTAATTTTTTTTAAAATTCAAGGTGGCGCTAGAGAGCCAATTTTGGAACATTATATTTGAAAACCATAAAATATCAAATTTTTCGCCAGACCTGATGCGCTCGCCAAATTTGGTGAGTTTTCGGGCATGTTGAGGCCCTCAAAAAGGCCGACGGTTGGCAGAATAATAATAATTAAAACTGCAAGCAGTGATGAGCGGGCTCGAGCACCCCGACGCGGTCGGGGGTACGCGCGGGTCGGGGGTACACGCGGGTCGAGGGCGCGCGCGTGTTCGGACGGGCGCGCGGACGCACCGTACCAAAAACCGCAACGATGGGATAAGCGGTAAGGGAGTTACGGCACTTGCAATTTTCCGCCCGGAGGGGGCGACGCCGGCGGCGAGGCTGGTGCACGGTCACGTCCCGTCCGGCGCCCCGAACCGCCATAAAAAAATTTGCGACGATCGGACCATGCGGTAGGTACTTGCGGCGGATATACGTTTCCGCCTGTGGGTGGCGCTATACAGTCTATGCGCCCACACGGTAACGGACCGGAGGGTACCCCGAACCACCAGAAAAAATTAGGTGCCGATCCGACCGTGCGGAAGGAAGTTACGACTGATATACATTTCCACCAGTTGGTGGCGCTATAGCGTATGTACACACACTGTCATCGACCAAAGGGTAACCCGAACCACCAGAAAAAAATTCGGGCAGATCCGACCATGTGGGAGGAAGTTACGGCAGATATACATTTTCACCAGTTGGTGGCGCTATAGAGTCTATGTATACACACAGTCAGAGACCAGAGGGTACCCCGAACCACCAGAAAAAATTTGGGACTGTTCCGACCATGTGGAAGGAAGTTACAGCTGTTATACATTTCCACCAGTTGGAGGCGCTATAGCGTATGTACACACTGTCATAGACCAGAGGGTACCCCGAACCACCAGAAAAAAATTCGGGCAGATCCAACCATGTGGGAGAAAGTTACGGCAGATATACATTTCCATCAGTTGGTGGCGCTATACAGTCTATGTACACACACAGTCATAGACCAGAGGGTACCCCAAACCACCAGAAAAAATTTGGGGCCGATGCGACCATGTGGAAGGAAGTTACAGCTGATATACATTTCCACCAGTTGGTGGCGCTATAGTGTATGCACACACACTGTCATAGACCAGAGGGTACCCCAAACCACCAGAAAAAAATTCGGGCAGATCGGACCAAGTGGGATGAAGTTACGGCAGATATACATTTTCACCAGTTGGTGGCGCTATCGAGTCTATGTACACACACAGTCATAGACCGCAGGGTACCCTAAACCACCAGAAAAAAATTGGGGCAGATCCGACCATGTGGAAGGAAGATACAGGTGATATACTTTTCCACCAGTTGGTGGCGCTGTGTTTTGAACATGGGTTCTGGAGCGTTAGGTGCGTCCTGTCATGATAGACGTCTCCACCGAAAATCATAGTGATACGTGCAACGGGTGGCGAGGGATAATGAATTGAAACTTCTAGGTGGCGCTAGTGTGTCAATTTAGATTGGTGTCACATGGGAGCACCACCAGGGCGCTCAGGCCTGGATTATGACCTTACGTGTAAGATTTCAGCAGCCTGTGACCTTCTGCGGGCAAAATATGAGCCTTCGATGGTCAATGGCGAAGGCTGACCATTCGCCGTGGCCACGCCCACCAAATGTGCTTTACACACATCATAGTCCATCGAATGACATCATCAGTCTGTCAGTCAAACTGTGTATTGACTTTGATGTACATTGCTTCAAGGCAAGGCCAGACACCAGGCAGGGCCAGATAAGGTAAAAGTTAAGGTTAAAGTAAAAGTTTGGTGGCGTGCCACGCCCACATCCTAAGTAGCAGCCCAAAATCCTTCGCAATTTAACGTGGGCCGTCCGTCTAGTGTCCGTTGATGCTACAACGGACTCATTCGGTCAAACCCCCTAGGAGGAGTTCGTCGAGATACGACCCCTACATCCTCCCCCAAATGGCCGCCGCCACCTAAAATGGCGGACTTCCTGTTGGTTTTTGAACATGGGTTCTTGAGACTTTTTTGTGCGTCCTGTCACGAGTGATGTCTCCTCCGAAAATCATGCCCATACGTGCAACGGGAGGAGAGGGATAATTATTTTAAAACTTGTAGGTGGCGCTAGTGAGTCAATTTGGCTTGGTTTCAAATGGGGGCCCCACCAGGGCCCTCAGGCTTGGAATCTGCCCCCCCTTATGAGTTTTCAAGCACATGCGACCTTCTGCGGGGGAATGATGACCCTTTCTTTGTAAACGGCGAGGCCTGAGCATTCGCCGCCAGGCCACGCCCACCACGTGCGCTTTTCCTGCATCATGGTCCATCAACAGGCTTCACCAGGCTGTCAGGCAGTGACCTTGTGACCTCGGTGTTCATCTGATGAATCTCCTGCCAGAAAAGGCCTCATGTAGATGACACGCCTTTAGCCTGTCGCCAATAGGTGGCGCTGCGACGAAATCAGGAAGTGACCTACGGGGACCTTCGGGGCGGGGCCATGATCACATGTACCAAGTATGATGAAGATCTGACCACGTGGAGGCAAGTTATTCACGTCTACAGTTACGCTCAGCGTGCAAGGCCCGGGCAGATGAAAAAGGGCAAAATTTGGGGGCGTGCCACGCCCACATCGTATGGAATATCCCAAAATCCTTCGCAATTTAACGTCGGCCAGCCGTCTAGTGTCCGTTGATGCAACAACGGACTCATTCGGTCAAACCCCCTAGGAGGAGTTCGTCGAGATACGACCCCAACTTCTGGCCCGAAAAAGGCCGGCGCCATCCAAAATGGCCGACTTCCTGTTCGTTTTACAATATGGGTTCTTGAGACTTTTTGGTCCGTCCTGTCACGATAGACGTCTCCACAAAGTTTCGTGACGATAGGTGAAACTGGTGTCGGGGGCCAATTTTTTCAAAAATAAAAGGTGGCGCTAGAGAGTCAATTTTGGAACATTGTTTTCGGGACCCCCACCAGATCGAAATTTTCGGCAGACCTGACGCGCTTGCAAAATTTGGTGAGTTTTCGGGCATGTTCAGGCCCTCAAAAGGGCCGTCGAATCGGCAGAATAATAATAATAATAATAATAATTAAAACTGCAAGCAGTGATGAGCGGGCTCGAGCACCCCGACGCGGTCGGGGGTACGCGCGGGTCGGGGGTACGCGCGGGTCGGGGGTACGCGCGGGTCGGGGGCGCGCGCGTGTCCGGACGGGCGCGCAGACACGCCGTTCGAAAAACTGCGGCGATGGGATAAGCGGTAAGGGAGTTACGGCACTTGCAATTTTCCGCCAGGAGGGGGCGACGCCGGCGGCAAGGTGCGCGGTCACGTCCCGTCCGACACCCCGAACCGCCATAAAAAAATTCGCGACAATCGGACCGTGCGGTAGATACTTGCGGCGGATATACGTTTCCGCCTGTGGGTGGCGCTATACAGTCTATGCGCCCACACAGTAACTGACCAGAGGGTACCCCAAACCACCAGAAAAAATTTGGGACCGATCCGACTATGTGGAAGGAAGTCACGGAAGATATACATTTTCACCAGTTGGTGGCGCAATAGAGTCTATGTACACACCCAGTCACAGAGTGGAGGGTGACCTAACCCAGCAAAAAAAATTTGGGACCGATACGACCATGTGGAAGGAAGTTACAGCTGATATACATTTCCACCAGTTGGTGGCGCTATAGAGTCTATGGAGACGCAGATTCAAAGAGTGGAGGGTGACCCGACCGACCCAAAAAATTTTTAGAGACGATCCGACCATGTGGAAGGAAGTTACGGCTATATACATTTCCACCAGTTGGTGGCGCTATAGAGTCTATGTACACAAAGAGTCATAGACTAGAGGGTACCCCAAACCACCAGAAAAAAATTGGGACCGATCCGACCATGTGGAAGGAAGTTACGGCAGATATACATTTTCACCAGTTGGTGGCGCTATAGAGTCTATGTACACACACAGTCATAGACCAGAGGGTACCCCAAACCACCAGTAAAAATTTGGGGCCGATCCGACCATGTGGAAGGAAGTTACAGCTGATATACATTTCTACCAGTTGGTGGCGCTATAGCGTATGTACACACACTGTCATAGACCAGAGGGTACCCCGAACCACTGGAAAAAAATTCGGGCAGATCCGACCATGTGGGAGGAAGTTACGGCAGATATACATTTCCACCAGTTGGTGGCGGTATAGAGTCTATGGACACGCAGATTCAAAGAGTGGAGGGTGACCCGACCGACCAAAAAAAAACTTTAGAGACGATCGGACCATGTGGAAGGAAGTTACGGCTATATACATTTCCACCAGTTGGTGGCGCTATAGAGTCTATGTACACACACAGTCATAGACCAGAGGGTACCCCAAACCACCAGAAAAAAATTTGGGCAGATCGGACCAAGTGGGAGGAAGTGACGGCAGATATACATTTTCACCAGTTGGTGGCGCTATAGAGTCTATGTACACACCCAGTCATAGACTGGAGGGTATCCCAAACCACCAGAAAAAATTGGGGGCAGATCCGACCATGTGGAAGGAAGTTACAGCTGATATACATTTCCACCAGTTGTGGCGCTATAGAGTCGATGTACACACACAGTCACAGACTGGAGGGTGACCGAACCCACCCAAAGAAAATTGGAGATGATCCGACCATGTGGAAGGAAGTTACAGGTGATATACATTTCCACCAGTTGGTGGCGCTGTGTTTTGAACATGGGTTCTGGAGCGTTAGGTGCGTCCTGTCATGATAGACGTCTCCACCGAAAATCATAGTGATACGTGCCACGGGTGGCGAGGGATAATGAATTGAAACTTCTAGGTGGCGCTAGTGTGTCAATTTAGATTGGTGTCACATAGGAGCACCACCAGGGCGGTCAGGCCTGGATTATGACCTTACGTGTAAGATTTCAGCAGCCTGTGACCTTCTGCGGGCAAAATATGAGCCTTCGATGGTCAATGGCGAAGGCTGACCATTCGCCGTGGCCACGCCCACCACATGTGCTTTACACACATCACAGTCCATCGACTGACATCATCAGTCTGTCAGTCAAACTGTGTATTGACTTTGATGTACATTGCTTCAAGGCAAGGCCAGACACCAGGCAGGGCCAGATAAGGTAAAAGTTAAGGATAAAGTAAAAGTTTGGTGGCGTGCCACGCCCACATCCTATAGAGCAGCCCAAAATCCTTCGCAATTTAACGTGGGCCATCCGTCTAGTGTCTGTTGATGCTACAACGGACTCATTCGGTCAAACCCCCTAGGAGGAGTTCGTCGAGATACGACCCCTACATCCTCCCCCAAATGGCCGCCGCCACCTAAAATGGCCGACTTCCTGTTGGTTTTTGAACATGGGTTCTTGAGACTTTTTTGTGCGTCCTGTCACGAGTGATGTCTCCTCCGAAAATCATGCCCATACGTGCAACGGTAGGCGAGGGATAATTATTTTAAAACTTGTAGGTGGCGCTAGTGAGTCAATTTGGCTTGGTTTCAAATGGGGGCCCCACCAGGGCCCTCAGGCCTGGAATCATCCCCCCCTTATGAGTTTTCAAGCACATGCGACCTTCTGCGGGCGAATGATGACCCATTCTTTGTAAACGGCGAGGCCTGAGCATTCGCCGCCAGGCCACGCCCACCACGTGCGCTTTTCCTGCATCATGGTCCATCAACAGGCTTCACCAGGCTGTCAGGCAGTGACCTTGTGACCTCGGTGTTCATCTGATGAATCTCCTGCCAGAAAAGGCCTCATGTAGATGACACGCCTTTAGCCTGTCGCCAATAGGTGGCGCTGCGACGAAATCAGGAAGTGACCTACGGGGACGTTCGAGGCGGGGCCATGATCACATGTACCAAGTATGATGAAGATCTGACCACGTGGAGCCAAGTTATTCACGTCTACAGTTACGCTCAGCGTGCAAGGCCCGGGCAGATGAAAAAGGGCAAAATTTGGGGGCGTGCCACGCCCACATCGTACGGAATGTCCCAAAATCCTTCGCAATTTAACGTCGGCCATCCGTCTAGTGTCCGTTGAAGCAACAACGGACTCATTCGGTCAAACCCGCTAGGAGGAGTTCGTCGAGATACGACCCCAACTTCTGGCCCGAAAAAGGCCGCCGCCATCCAAAATGGCCGACTTCGTGTGCATTTTCCAATATGGGTTCTTGAGACTTTTTGGTCCGTCCTGTCACGATAGACGTCTCCACCAAGTTTCGTGACGATCGGTGAAACTGGTGGCGGGGGCTAATTTTTTTTAAAATTCTAGGTGGCGCTAGAGAGCCAATTTTGGAACATTATATTTGAAACCCATAAAATATCAAATTTTTCGCCAGACCTGATGCGCTCGCCAAATTTGGTGAGTTTTCGGGCATGTTGAGGCCCTCAAAAAGGCCGACGGTTGGCAGAATAATAATAATAATAATAATAATAATTAAAACTGCGAGCAGTGATGAGCGGGCTCGAGCACCCCGACGCGGTCGGGGGTTCGCGCGGGTCGGGGGTGCGCGCGGGTCGGGGGCGCGCGCGCGACCGGACGGGCGTGTGGACGCGCCGTACGAAAAACCGCGGCGATCGGATAAGCGGTAAGGGAGTTACGGCATTTACAAATTCCCGCCAGGAGGGGGCGACGCCGGCGGTGAGGCGGGTGCGCGGTCACGTCACGTCCCGTCCGACGTCCCGAACCGCCATAAAAAAATTCGCAACGATCAGACCGTGCGGTAGGTACTTAAGATATGCCTTTATTCGTCCCTCAGTGGCGGATATACGTTTCCGCCTGTTGGTGGCGCTATACAGTCTATGCGCCCACATGGTAACGGACCGGAGGGTAACCCAAACCACCAGAAAAAATTAGGTGCGGATCCGACCGTGCGGAAGGAAGTTACGGCTGATATACATTTCCACCAGTTGGTGGCGCTATAGCGTATGCACACACACTGTCATAGACCAGAGGGTACCCCGAACCACCAGAAAAAAATTCGGGCAGATCCGACCATGTGGGAGGAAGTTACGGCAGATATACATTTCCACCAGTTGGTGGCACTATAGAGTCTATGGACACGCAGATCCAAAGAGTGGAGGGTGACCCGACCGACCAAAAAAAATTAAGAGACGATCCGACCATGTGGAAGGAAGTTACGGCTATATACATTTCCACCAGTTGGTGGCGCTATAGAGTCTATGTATACACACAGTCATAGACCAGAGGGTACCCCGAACCACCAGAAAAAATTTGGGACTGATCCGACCATGTAGAAGGAAGTAACAGCTGATTTACATTTCCACCTGTTGGAGGCGCTATAGCGTATGTACATACATTGTCATAGACCAGAGGGTACCCTGAACCACCAAAAAAAAATTCGGGCAGATCCGACCATGTGGGAGAAAGTTACGGCAGATATACATTTCCACCAGTTGGTGGCGCTATACAGTCTATGTACACACACAATCATAGACCAGAGGGTACCCCAAACCACCAGAAAAAATTTGGGGCCGATGCGACCATGTGGAAGGAAGTTACAGCTGATATACATTGCCACCAATAGGTGGTGCTATACAGTCTATGTACACACAGTATAACAGACCAGAGATTGACCCAACACACCAAAAAAAATTTCAAGACAATCTGACCATGAATCAGGAAGTTATGGCAGATATACATTTCCACCAGTTGGTGGCGCTATAGAGTCCATATACACACACAGTCACAGACTGGAGGGTGACCGAACCCACCCAAAAAAATTAGGAGACGATCCGACCATGCGTAAGGAAGTTACGGCAGATATACATTTCCACCAGTTGGTGGCGCTGTGTTTTGAACATGGGTTCTGGAGCGTTAGGTGCGTCATGTCATGATAGACTTCTCCACCAAAAATCATAGTGATACGTGCAACGGGTGGCGAGGGATAATGAATTGAAACTTCTAGGTGGCGCTAGTGTGTCAATTTAGATTGGTGTCACATGGGAGCACCACCAGGGCGCTCAGGCCAGGATTCTGACCTTACCTGTAAGATTTCAGCAGCCTGTGACCTTCTGTGGGCAAAATATGAGCCTTCGATGGTCAATGGCGAAGGCGACCATTCGCCGTGGCCACGCCCACCACATGTGCATTACACACATCATAGTCCATCAACTGACATCATCAGTCCATCAGTCAAACTGTGTATGACTTTGATGTACATTGCTTCAAGGCAAGGCCAGACACCAGGCAGGGCCAGATAAGGTAAAAGTTAAGGTTAAAGTAAAAGTTTGGTGGCGTGCCACGCCCACATCCTAAGTAGCAGCCCAAAATCCTTCGCAATTTAACGTGGGCCATCCGTCTAGTGTCCGTTGATGCTACAACGGACTCATTCGGTCAAACCCCCTAGGAGGAGTTCGTCGAGATACGACCCCTACATCCTCCCCCAAATGGCCGCCGCCACCTAAAATGGCCGACTTCCTGTTGGTTTTTGAACATGGGTTCTTGAGACTTTTTTGTGCGTCCTGTCACGAATGATGTCTCCTCCGAAAATCATGCCCATACGTGCAACGGGAGGCGAGGGATAATTATTTTAAAACTTGTAGGTGGCGCTAGTGAGTCAATTTGGCTTGTTTTCAAATGGGGGCCCGACCAGGGCCCTCAGGCCTGGAATCTGCCCCCCCTTATGAGTTTTCAAGCACATGCGACCTTCTGCGGGCGAATGATGACCCTTTCTTTGTAAACGGCGAGGCCTGAGCATTCGCCGCCAGGCCACGCCCACCACGTGCGCTTTTCCTGCATCATGGTCCATCAACAGGCTTCACCAGGCTGTCAGGCAGTGACCTTGTGACCTCGGTGTTCATCTGATGAATCTCCTGCCAGAAAAGGCCTCATGTAGATGACACACCTTTAGCCTGTCGCCAATAGGTGGCGCTGCAACGAAATCAGGAAGTGACCTACGGGGACCTTCAGGGCGGGAACATGATCACATGTACCAAGTATGATGAAGATCTGACCACGTGGAGCCAAGTTATTCACGTCTACAGTTACGCTCAGCGTGCAAGGCCCGGACAGATGAAAAAGAGCAAAATTTGGGGGCGTGCCACGCCCACATCGTACGGAATATCCCAAAATCCTTCGCAATTTAACGTCGGCCATCCGTCTAGTGTCCGTTGATGCAACAACGGACTCATTCGGTCAAACCCCCTAGGAGGAGTTCGTCGAGATACGACCCCAACTTCTGGCCCGAAAAAGGCCGGCGCCATCCAAAATGGCCGACTTCCTGTTCGTTTTCCAATATGGGTTCTTGAGACTTTTTGGTCCGTCCTGTCACGATAGACGTCTCCACCAAGTTTCGTGACGATCAGTGAAACTGGTGGCGGGGGCTAATTTTTTTTAAAATTCAAGGTGGCGCTAGAGAGCCAATTTTGGAACATTATATTTGAAACCCATAAAATATAAAATTTTTCGCCAGACCTGATGCGCTCGCCAAATTTGGTGAGTTTTCGGGCATGTTGAGGCCCTCAAAAAGGCCGACGGTTGGCAGAATAATAATAATAATAATAATAATAATAATAATAATAATAATAAACATTACGATTACAATAGGGCTTTCGCACTGGTCAGTGCTCGAGCCCTAATAATAATAAACATTACGATTACAATAGGGCTTTCGCACTGGTCAGTGCTCGAGCCCTAATAATAATAATAATAAACATTACGATTACAATAGGGCTTTCGCACTGGTCAGTGCTCGAGCCCTAATAAAAAGAAACGGAACGATTACAATAGGGCTTTCGCACTGGTCAGTGCTCGAGCCCTAATAAACATTACGATTACAATAGGGCTTTCGCACTGGTCAGTGCTCGAGCCCTAATAATAATAATAATAAACATTACGATTACAATAGGGCTTTCGCACTGGTCAGTGCTCGAGCCCTAATAATAATAAACATTACGATTACAATAGGGCTTTCGCACTGGTCAGTGCTCGAGCCCTAATTACGATTACAATAGGGCTTTCGCACTGGTCAGTGCTCGAGCCCTAATTAAAACTGCGAGCAGTGATGAGCGGGCTCGAGCACCCCGACGCGGTCGGGGGTACGCGCGGGTCGGGGGTACGCGCGGGTCGGGGGCGCGCGTGTGACCGGACGGGCGTGCGGACGCGCCGTACGAAAAACCGCGGCGATCGGATAAGCGGTAAGGGAGTTACGGCACTTGCAATTTTCCGCCAGGAGGGGGCGACGCCGGCGGCGAGGCGGGTGCGCGGTCACATCCCGTTTGACGCCCCGAACCGCCGTAAAAAAATTTGCGACGATCTGACCGCGCGGTAGGTAATTGCGGCGGATATACGTTTCCGCCTGCGGGTGGCGCTATAGAGTCTATGCGCCCACACGGTAACGGACCGGAGGGTACCCCGAACCACCAGAAAAAATTTGGGGCCGATCCGACCGTGCGGAAGGAAGTTACGGCAGATATACATTTCCACCAGTTGGTGGCGCTATAGCGTATGTACACACACTGTCATAGACCAGAGGGTACCCCGAACCACCAGAAAAAAGTTCGGGCAGATCCGACCATGTGGGAGGAAGTTAGGGCAGATATACATTTCCACCAGTTGGTGGCGCTATAGAGTCTATGTACACACACAGTCACAGAGTGGAGGGTGACCCGACCCAGCCAAAAAAATGTGGAGACGATCCGACCATGCATAAGGAAGTTACAGCAGATATACATTTCTGCTAGTTGGTGGCGCTATACAGTCTATGTACACACACAGTCATAGACCAGAGGGTACCCCAAACCTGCATTTTGTTGCTCTGTACCAGTGACATGAGCAATAACAATAAAGTTGAAACTAATCTAATCTAAACCACCAGAAAAAATTGGGCTCGATCCGACCATGTGGAAGGAAGTTACGGCAGATATACATTTCCACCAGTTGGTGGCGCTATAGTGTATGTACACACACTGTCATAGACCAGAGAATACCCCAATTTCAAGACCATCTGCCCATGCATAACAAAGTAACGGCAGATGTAAAAAATATAATTGAATAAAAAAGAATTATATCTTTCATATTCTGTCCAGGTTACACAATCATACATCTTTTAGTTACACAAGCACTTTCCCTGAAACCATGGCAGCCAGGTGACATAAAACCATGATGAAGATAGCCATATCACGATACATGGCATTGATGGACAATAAAACATTCAGTATGTTATATATACTGTATATTTAATCTTACGCTTTTTAGGTTAATTAAGTGGTTCTACAATGTTTTGTAGTACATAATCATATCCTAGAGCCAAAACAGATCAGCATTTAATGCATCACACATGAAGATACAGTTGCCTGTAATTCTATCCAAGGCCAGCAGGTGGTTTCGTGTGCACATGAAGCACATCAAGAAATGAATCATTTGTCGAACCAGTTGATTGAAATGGTTCAAAGCCTCACGGGGTGTCATCTCGCCATCATTATTGGACAAAGTCTGAGAAATCTCCATTTTAACTATATAACCTCAGGGTACATCAACATCAAAATGAGCATATGAGCATCTGGCAGAAATTGATGCAGCACATGGCTGAAATGCAGAAAGAATGACATTCTCATGGCATTAAGACACTTTAATAAACATTAACACATGAAACTTCTATACTTAGGACAGGTAAACCTCACCAACAAAAAATCACTCAGAAAGCATCGTTTTGAATAGTGGCCACCAACAACATTCAGTCATTTTCTACCGCTTTGTCCTCACAAGTGCTGGAGCCTATCCCAGCTGTCTACGGGCGAGAGGCGGGGTACACCCTGGAATGGTGGCCAGCCAATCACAGGGCACATATAGACAAACAACCATTCACATTACAGGAGCCAGGCAACAACATTTCAGTGGCAATTTCACTGCTGTGTTATTGTGCAATGACAATAAAGAAAGTTAATGTGTATGTTTACATTCATACCTATGGACAATTTGGAGTTGCCAATTAACATAGCTTGTTTTTTGGAATGTGGGAGGAAACCGGAGTACCCGCATTCACGCATGCAAGGGGAGAACATGCAAATTCAACACAGAGATGGCCGAGGGTGGAATTGAACCCTGGTCTCCTAGCTGTTAGGTCTGTGCGCTAACCACTTGACCACTGTGTAGCTGCCACCAAAAACATACAGGAGGTAATTCTTCAGTTTTTGAAGTCTTTGAAAGGTTTCCATAAATCCAGATCCAGCAGTACTTTCTGGAACACCATAAAACTGGATGACAGGGTCTTGGGGAACCGCAGGTCTCGTGCATACGTCAGTCCCATCAGATAGTAGCAGGCTTGGCTAAGATCCCCAAGAGTGCTGTGGACGGTGCTGCCCTCAATCACTATGCCATCTTTTCTTGAATGCTGGTTGATCCATCCTCAGCATCCTGCAGACATTGTAAAGACAGCTGTTAGGAGTTCACGTTCAACTTGCACGTCACAAGAGAAGTAGCACGTACTGTCTTCTGTTGTCCACAGTTGCTTTATAGCATACAAAAAGCAGCTCCATCTTTGTGTGTAGTGAAGAAAAAATAACTGTACTGCAGCTGTGCACTTGAGATTACATTTGCTAAAATGTTAAAACCTTGAAAAGCATGAAAAGTACAGTAGTATACCAACCTCAAAGTCCTGGAATAGGGCACTGGCATCTCCTGCAAGATAGTCAATAAGGCATCGGATGACAACGTCCCTTGTCTGCTCACGTTGGATTCCATCTGCCGGACAGAAAGTGTTTAAGTCTCAAACATTTCTATAGAATTTACATGAGAGGGAAGTTTGTAAGTAGTGATGCGAGCAAAAAAAAAATCAGACCTAAAATTTTTCCAGGCGCGTGAATATAACTGGATATTGTGGTGCGGTGTGCAAAGGATGTGAGAGATTGGAAACAGAAAACTAAGGAAGAAAAACCAAAAACTGTTCAAGTGGCTGTATGTAAGATTGTGGCTATTGTGGCTGTTGCTGGAGTGAAATAAAAAAAATCTGTATTGCAACTAGCAGCAGGAATGAAGCGGCAGTATCTGTTGTCACAGTGATATCTATTCAGGCTTGTGTAGCTTAAGCAGGTAGGATGGACGACTATGTTGCTTCTTACTCTCAGTCACAGTAACTAAAAGCAGAGGTCATGTCACTCAGGTGCTATGCGGGTTATTGTTTCACTTTTCCTGCCCTGACATTGTGTCTGTGCGCTGTGCACCTACAGAAGGCTTGTTGTCACATCTTTATTTCAAATTAACATGTTTTCTTAGTCGCTGACGACAGACATATCGTGCGATATTTTGTGTACTTCGTACATACGTATAGTTCCTTTTAGAAAGACTGGAGGAAAGGATGAGTAATAAATAGGAGAGAGAGTCAGACAAGATAAATGTCAGCTGTATGATGTGAACAGAGAATGGAGAGAAATGTGAATGAGACAGGTGGAATGATGACTATTGCAGGTAAGGTACAAATTTAATAGGTGGAGGATGGTTTTAATACCTGAAATAGAATGTTTGTCTGTGCTTGAATTCTTCCTCTGACAACGCTTTTCCTTGCTGGAAACAAGGACATCAGTTTTGGTGTCCTTTCGTCTCCCTTATGGCACCTTCCTCTCCTGAAAGAGGGATATGCAAGAAGAGACAAAAGAACCAGTGACAACAAAAAGTGAAGTGCATACTTAAGTATAACTGTGAAACATACAGTAGTTGTTTACAGTCCTTAATGTGTTTAACACAAAAAATCCAAATACTCACCTGTGAGACATTAAACAAGGTAGGCCACCTGTGCTTCATGTCACTGATGCTCATGTGTATGTCGTATGTTCCTCTATGTGCAAAAGTTCTCCACATCAAGTCCTTAATGACTGGGCTGTCTCTCTTCTTTAATTGGTGATTAGTTGGTTTTGGTTCAGCTCCTGGAGGATAGCGAGGAAGAATACCACTTCACCACTGTTCCATGTTTTAAGGGAGCAAGGACATCTTAAATGAAGACAGGGTACTTACAGCCACATCCATAAATACTGTGCTTGACGTGGTAATGCTTGAGAAGCTCCCCTTTTGAAGTATCCTCCAATGTGCAGCGCCTACATTGCCAGGCCACGGGCCGCCACCTTAAAAAGGAGCATAAACAGTGTTACGATGGTTTGTTTTTAAAAGTGCTGTGTAATTTCATGTACATCGTTTTTGGATTGCGTTTTAAATCCACAGTTCTAAAGAAAGAATTCAAATGCACATTCATTCATGCATTCATTTTCGATTGCTCATCCTCACGAGGGTCGCAAGGGGTGCTGGAGCCTATCCCAGCTGTCTTCGGGCGTGATGCAGGGTACACCCTGGACTGGTGGCCAGCCAATCCCAGGGCACATATAGACAAACAACCATTCACACTCACATTCATACCTATGGACAATTTGGAGTGGCTAATTAACCTAGCATGTTTTTGGAATGTGGGAGGAAACCGGAGTACCTGGAGAAAACCCACGCATGCACGGGGAGAACATGCAAACTCCACACAGAGATGGCCGAGGGTGGAATTGAACTGGCATCTTTTAGCTGTGAGGTCTGCACGCTAATCACTTGCCTGCCAAAAATGCACATTGACATTAATTATATCTCCAAATATAATTACAGGAAAACATGCAGTAATTCATAATTCGAATTAATATTTTGTATATAAAACCATGAATAATTTTAATTAATACTGTTGCCCATCTCTGTGTGGAGTTTGCATGTTCTCCCCGTGCATGCGTGGGTTTTCTCCGGGTACTCCGGTTTCCTCCCACATTCCAAAAACATGCAAATTTAATTCTAAGTAGACTCCAGCACCCCCCGCGACCTTCGTGGGGGTGAGCGGTAGAAAGCGAATGTTGAATATTCTTGTATTACATTTGTAATGAGCTCCGGAAGTACCTCGGCTGTTCCCACAAGAGCTTCCCATCGGAGCATATCGACACCACGTCATGTTACAAAAACAAAGTAAAACTAAGCAAAACACGGCGTACACACAAAGACCCGTTAAAGTTTGTTCGCCCAACGAACCATGTTAGCTGAGCAATTTGGTGGCTAGCAAACATAGCTAAAGTTAGCTTACGCACAACAGAATAGCGGTGACATTAAAAAACAACACCCAGCGTATTTGAAGGAAGACGGGGTCGGTATTAGTTTAAAAATTGCAAGTGCTCTACTTACCGAAGTATTGTCGTCCATATAACTTGCCCTGCTCGTCTTGTGTTGTGTTGCCGGAAACTGCGCCATAGACCTCTCATAACTCCACCCCTTTGGACGCGAAGGGGGCACGTCATGACGGTCTACGTCACCAAGCTTAAGCGCTGGACTTAAGCATTTATTTATGTAAGCGATTAAATGATTTTCAGAGGTTTTACTAAGTTAGTAAACTTTATTATTGTTATATTTAATAAGGCTCTGGGTCATTTTCTGCGTGTAGTATTTTGTACATCATTCTAATCGGTCAGATCCATTCGACAACCATTTGTTTACGTTTTATTCTGAAGCAGTGCGTTGCGGTGTGTGGAATGCATTGGAACATTTTGCTCTTTATGGAAAAGTGGTTGGCTCTTAAAAGAGCCGTTGTGGTGAATCTACTGCAGATTTGCAGCGTTTTCTCGGCGGAAGTTGAGATAGAGCGTCTCATTTCCCCTCTCGTTGACATGGCAACCGTCGGCGTTGTCGGAGGAAGACGCCAAGGACTCGGTTAATTCTTTTCCTCGCATTGCCATCGTTATGGCGATAGTTGCACTTGCAGCTTATTTATACAGTGAGCATGCAATGCCATTGGTTAGTTTTCCCTCAGTTCGTCCACGTAAACATGGTTTGGTTTAATTCGCCCAATTTCAAATTACATTCATTCCGCCAATAGCTGATCGATTGATAGGTGAGTGAGGCAGGATTGGTCAATTTAAAAAATATTGACCCGCCCAACTTTCACATTACATTCAATCAGACGATCGCTGATAGGTTGTTTGTTTGGTGACTTATGATTGGTCATTTGTCCAAAGGCGGAGCCTGACAGGTTGGTTTTGTGAGCTACGATTGGTCAGTTCTTCCACGGTGTGGTGCATGGTGCTATAAATGCTGCTTCGCGTGCCCACTCCCCCCCCTTTCTGCTCGACCGAACAGAAAACTTTTCGAGAGAACGCTTTTTGCATTGCCTCAGACAAAGACAAAGACAAAGGACCTAAATTCGACGGAAACTGCAGTTTGCCATTGTGTTGGACTTCATCTGCTGACATAGAGGTGAGTTTTTTTTAAATAGACTTAGTAAACTGAAATATATTCATTTGTAAGAATGAGCGCCATCGCAGGAATGCACGTCCGGTTGGAGCTTAACTCCATTTTGTTTTTTCTTCGGCTTTTTCTCCACATGTGTGTAATTTTATGTATTTGTATGTTGTCGTTGGTGTCGCCGCAAGGTAACTGCATGTTTGGGATACACTAACGGTCGGAACTTAACTCAATATAGCTCAAGTTATATTCGGCGGTGCTGCACGTAGGCCGCTTGTTCAGGATACACGAACGGTCGGAGCTTAACGCTGTATAGCGAAAATTATATTCGTTGTTGCCGCACCTTAAACGAGCCGTTAGCGGGCAAATTGGCGGCACCGATGACAAAGGCCCCGAAATGGCGGCGTCGTTGATGCCACAGGCCCCAAAATGGCGGTCCCCCCCCCCCCGCGCCATCTTATCGCAGCGGGCGGGGAGAAAATAAATTCTCACGGAAGCCACCGCACCGTAGGTTTTCAACTTTTTTACCTTTCTCTGTTTCCAATGATTTTAACCCCGTCACTCATCTAAACCACGAAGACGTCCACCTTAAGTTTTCTTCATTTTTCTTGTTTGCAATGATTAATCCGTCATTCATCCAAAGGGCCACACCCAAGTGTGCATGTGCCCACTCAAACGCACACAATATGAGGGGGGTGGGGGAAGATGGTGCTCTTGCAGTAAAACACACAGCTGGTGTTTATTTATTTATGTTTTCTGCATAATAGTTGTATTTATTGACAAAGTTTGATTTATCATTTTATCTCTGTGTGGAGTTTGCATGTATTCTGTGCGTGTGTGTTTCTCTGTGTACCCCCTCCCCCACTGGCGAATCCAAATTGTCCATAGGCATTAATGTGACTGTCAATGGTTGTCTCTGTGACCCATGCTTGGCTGGTGAGCAGGGTGTAGTCCACCTCTTGCCAGAATACAGCTCGGGTAGGCTCCAGCATGCCCACGACCCTTGTGAGGATAAGCAGCACAGAAAATAAATGGATTTATTCATTCATTTTCTACCGCTGCTGCAGGAGTCTATCCCAGTTGTATTCAGGCGAGAGGCGGGTACATCCTGGTTGTCAACCAATCACAGGGCACATAGAGACAACCATTTATACTCACTTTCATTTGACCCACACACACTCCATATTGTCTGTGGCCATGAATGTGACTGTGAATGGTTGTCTATGTGCCCTGTGTTTTGCTGGTGACCAGGATGTAGTCCACCTCTCGCCTGAATATAGCTGGGGTAGGCTCCAGCATGCCCGCGACCCTTGTGAGGATAGGCAGTACGTAAAATGTATGGATATGTTCATTCATTTTCTACTGCTGCTGCTGGAGTCTATCCCAGTTGTATTCGGGCGAGAGGGGTACATCCTGGTTGCCAGCCAATCACAGGGCACATATAGACAACCATTCACACCCACTTTCTTGCCTATGGACAATATGGCATCGCCAATGGGGGGCACGGAGAAAACCCACGCACACACGGGGTAACCAGAGAGCATGGAAAAGAGCATTTAGAAGCTTAAGTACATGGCGTGTGAACTGACATTGATTTCATTGTTTTCTTTTAGATGCCACGAAAGAAGGGTTTCCGTATGCGACGCACACCCAAGGCTACCCAAGCTGTTGACTGTGCAGTTGCAACAAAAGGTAGGGAAGAAGTATCTTCACTGTCACCAGTGGAGGTACCAACAGGTGGGTTACAAAAGGTGGTCAAAGGGTCATTTCATTAAGGCAATACAAGGTTTAAGTATGCAGGAACACAGTGTATGGCGATTGCCTTTTGTGCCACTGCTTTACACAGTATTAAAAATGTCTTGTTGTGGGATACTGCTGATCTTGACATGGCTGTTGTTGAAGGTGATCAGTTGTATGCTACTCTAAGGGAACGTCACGTAATTAGTCACCCATCCCACTTTTTGTGTGCCACAGAATTGCCCAAACAGGAGGTGATTGCTGGACACAAATTTGAGTTTTGTGTGAAGGATGATTATGCTTTAGGTGATGTCAATGTAGTTTCTGGCTATTATATTGAAAACGGGATTCATGTCACTTTGCATGATGCTTTGCACACAATGTTTGGCAAGTACAGCACATGCATTCTTACAGTTTGTCAAAGTAGTTGTGCCATCATTTGTGATGCTGGTCAGTATTGTCTGGTGGATTCGCACTCGCGTAGCTGTAATGGCATGGTGTGCAGTGATGGAACCAGTGTTGTTCTGTTTTGGTGGTCTTGATGCCCTTGCTAATCACATTAGCAATTTGGCTGCAGGGTTTGGTGGAGCAGAGAAACTTTTTGAAATAGCTGGTGTTGTTGTGACTGTTGTGGCTGACAGGAAACGTCACTTGGAGATGATGACTGGTGATGATGGCAAAAAGTTTAAAATGGCTGACATTTCTAGTACATGTGCATCTGATGTTGAGATCATCAGTGTTGTTACCACACAGCATGCCTTTTGTCCAATGCTTCAAAATGACTCCAAAGATGTGTGCCAACTTTTGAATATAGATTGTGAAGTCAAAACTGTGCCTGTCAATTTGCGTGTTGGACCCTTGGGAGCTCCCTGTAAAAAGGAGAGCATTGTTGCTGACGGCAACTGTTTTTTCCGTGCCATATCACAAGCAGTGAGTGGCACACAGAAAAATCACAGGAGAATTAGACTCCATGTGGTTAAACATATGGAAAAGCACTGTGGAGATTATGAGAAGCTTCTCAGGAGTGAGTACAGTTGTTTGACAGAGTATATTAGAGTTTCCAAAATGAAATATGTCAATAGCTGGGCAACTGAGGTGGAAATTCAGGCTGCAGCGGATAGTTTAGGAATAAATATCTTTACTTTTTACGGTGGTCGTTGGTTGAGATATAGTTCAAGGTCAGAATCCAGTCGTGGGATTTATTTGGACAACTCGAGTGGTAATCACTACGAGTGTGTGACATGTGTCAATGAGGGTCAGTTAGGAAGTTGCTTTGGCATTTGTCAGAATGGTACATCCAGGGCTCTACGTTAAAAACAAAAATGACTTGCCCATGGGGAATCCTTAAGGTGAGAACTACTTGCCCAAACTTGCCCCATGTAAAATGAAAAGACTGCCATAATGATATCATATATCAATATATGCTGATAATTCATCAGATAATAGTACTGATGCATTGTATTTGGAGGAATGTCTGAAAAATTGTGGAGATATATGTTAACATGGCAAGCCATGCTACCTTACACATGGTAGTCGTAGTAAGCAGTGATATTTATAAGTTGTGCACCACAATGAAACATTATTGAATAGACACATTTGTGTACTAGTAAAGTGTTTTTAATCCAGAAAAAATGCTCAATGGTCAAACAATAATTTGTGAAGCAAAGGTGAGAAAAATACACAGAAATGAAACCGCTAGGTTTTGTAGCTTGTGCAAAATCAGCACTTGGTATTGGATCTAATGGGTGGTGTTTCATTGTGACCACTTCAAATTGTCACAGCAATGTGATTCACTCACCTGTGCCATCATTTGATTTGCTGCCGCTAATAAAATACTTGTTTAGGAGGCACTGTTTCATCACTTTTGGTGTTTTCCTTCAGAAATTGTTGAAGAATTAGACGATGTTGGCAGGGACGCCATGATAGATGTTTTCCTAGTAAAACGATCGCTGATTGGTTGATCGCGAACAAGAACGGGTGTGGGTAAAACGCGGACTGTGGATTACGGACCGCGGTCTAAATAAACGATTCTGATTGGTCCATTTCAAGATTTGCAAGGATTGGTTTGCAAATTACCACTGGAATTACGCAGTCCGTGTTTTACCAACACCCAACAAGAACCGCTTTAAAAAAAACTCTTGGCAGTACGGCATGCTAAAGTGCACTTGCCCGACGGGAATATTAATGATTGGATTTACTTGCCCCAATTTTGTTTTAACTTGCCCCGGGCCATCGGTACAACGTTATTGTCGAGCCCTGGGTACATCTCAGGTCAGTCAGTATGGTACCAGGTCACATCGGCATCAAGTAATTTGCGCTGATAGTGAAGTAGCAGTTGGTTTGAATGATGTTGTTGAAACAGGCAAAGAAAAACATCAGTCCATGGTTCCACGTGTAAGCCCGTCCAAATATCTAAAAAGGAAAAGGGCCCTGGACAACAGATGTAAATATGTCGCTGACATGAGCATAAGGGAGACAAAGAAGGTAATGACTATGAAGAATTACAGAGAACAAGCAGTCTTTAGGCAGAGAAAGAAGACGAGGAGTGTTGAAAAGTATAGAAATGATGTCATTCATAAAAATAGAGTTAAAACATCTAGCATCTTTAAGTATAGGAATGACAGCTTGCATCGGGACAGGGTCAAGATGTGTAGTGTGAGTAAGTATAGACGTGACAGCTTGCATCGGGACAGGGTCAAGATGTGTAGTGTGAGTAAGTATAGAGGTGACAGCTTGCATCGGGACAGGGTCAAGTTGTGTAGTGTGAGTAAGTATAGAAGTGACAGCTTGCATCGGGACAGGGTCAAGATGTATAGTGCGAGTAAGTATAGAAGTGACAGCTTGCATCGGGCCAGGGTCGTTATGCAGGGCGTCAAAAAATATAAAATGGATACAAGGCACCGGGCCAGTGTCAAACTAGCCAGTATGAAGAAATATCACAGTAATTTAGAACGCAAAATGCGTGTCATTGCAGATGTGAAGGCACGAAGGCATGCTGCAAAGTTGCGAGAGGAAGAATTTGATGTTGTTGTTGAGAATTTTTTAGAGAAAGTGAAGAATGGGCCCCAATTTGTCTGCTGTGTGTGCCATAGGTTGATGTTTAAACATCAGGTCCTGCAGTGTCACAGAGCATTACAGCAAAAGTGCAAGTGCTTCTCTTGTGAACACGTGCATTAATGAGGATTATTTGCACAAATTTTTGTTGTTGGAGTCTGGTAGAGGGCAGCTGTGGGTTTGCTACACTTGCCATTACAAGATTAGCAAAGGGGAATTCCCACCTGAATGTGTGGCAAATAATTTGGGGGTGGACCCGATTCCTCCTGAGCTGGCTTGCTTAAACAGCTTAGAGCAACACTTAATTGCACTAAATATCCCCTTCATGAAAATGCTAGCTTTGCCTAAAGGGGGGCAAAATGGTGTCCATGGGCCTGTGACTTGTGTTCCGGCCAATGTTGTAGAAACGAAAAATTTGTTGCCACAGTCCAATATGGAAGGCTCTATGCTCCGTGTCAAACTCAAAAGGAAGCTGACTTACAAAGGACACTACGAGTACCATTTTGTTGACAGCATGCACATTCGTGAAGCCTTGAGGTATCTGAAAGAGTCTAATGTGCATTATGAAGATATAGAGTACAACGAGGAGTGGGTCAATGACTTTTGTAGGGAACCTGATGCCTCTCAGGTGGAGGACAGTGTTCCTGCAGTAGATGTCACACCGCCTCTAGATGCAGAAGATGAGCTTCTCCATGATAGACAGCAACACTGCATGTTTCAGGACACATGTTTAATGCCAGTTGACATTGGTCAGGAAGCGCTAGATCAGTATTACGACAATATATTGAATGTGGCTCCGGCAGAAGGCAATAATCCTGTGAGGTTGCTTTCTGACCATTCGAATGAAGCTAGATGTTTCCCAGTGTTGTTTCCACGCGGCCGTTTCACGTTTCATGACACTCGACAATATAGGCTGACGGCATCGCGATATTTCAATAATCGTATCATGCATGCTGATAAGCGGTTTGGGCAGAATGTGGAATACATATTCTATGCTCAGTACTTGTGTGAACTTGTGCAGGTGGTGTCGAGCATTTCCATTGCTTTACGCAAAGGAATTGCTGGTTTGGTGGCAAAAATGGCCAAGGATTTGTTGACCAACGATGAGTCGTTAAAGACATTGTTGGAATGTGACCAGGGCTATCGTTTTCTGAAGCCCATCAGAGGCACTCCAGCCTTTTGGCAGAGTACGCAGCGCGATATTTTGGCTTGTGTGCGTCAGCTTGGTGTTCCCACGTGGTTTTGCTCTTTTTCGTCTGCTGATTTACAGTGGCAAAACTTGGTAGACTGTGTTTTGAGGCAAGAGGGTAGAACGCAAACGGCTGCAGAGTTGGAGTGGGCTGACAGGTGTGATTTGTTGAGACGGAATCCTGTGACTGCTGCACGGATGTTTGATTTCCGGTGGCATGTCTTTCTCAGAGAGGTGATAATGTCTTCGAGCCAACCGATTGGCAAAGTTGTAGACTATTTTTACCGGGTGGAATTTCAGCAGCGTGGTTCCCCGCATGTACATTGTTTGTTCTGGGTCGAGAATGCCCCACGTATTGAAGTGAACTTAGATGAAGAAGTCACAAAGTTTATTGATAGATATGTTACTTGTGAATTGCAGCCACAGGATGAAGGATTGACAGAGACAGTGTCTTCCGTACAGCAGCATTCTAAGAGACACTCTAAAACGTGCAAAAAGAAAAACACAGTGTGTCGTTTCGGTTTTCCCAAACCTGTGTCAGGACGAACATTTATTAGCCATCAGTTTGACGGACAGGGACAAAAAACATGCACTTGTTAGGTTAGCCAATCAACCGGTGTTAAAACATGCACATGTCCAAAAGCATCCCAAAATGCCGTAAACATGAAAGCAGAAGAGGCGTCGGAAATCATAAAATCCATTAAAACAGCCCTGGCTGACGAGAACCACGCATATCAAAGCGTGGAACATTTGTTCCATAGTCTCGGTATAACACAAAATACTTTAGAGGCCGCACATCGCCGCGTGGGTCGTCGTACGGAAGTCATAATGAAGCGTCAAATCAATGAGGTTTGGATCAATCCATACAGCAAACCTCTGCTTAAATGCTGGAATGCTAATATGGACATCCAGTATGTCGTTGATGCGTATGCGTGCGTGGTTTATATAATCTCGTATATTTCCAAAGCTGAGAGGGAGATTGGATTGCTGCTGAGTAATGCCCAGAAAGAAGCATCCAAACAGGCAAACGTCAGTGCCAAAGAGGCCTTAAAAGGTCTTGGCAGTGTGTACCTGCACAATAGAGACGTGTGTGCACAAGAGGCCGTTTACCGGGTGACAAATATGCATCTTAAGGAATGCTCGCGCAAAGTAGTTTTTGTTCCAACAGGGGACAATGTGGTCAAAATGAGTTTGCCTGTGAGTGTTTTGCGTCAAAAAGCTTCATCGGCCGAATTAACAACGGAAGACATGTGGATGACCAGCATTGTCGACCGTTATAAAAACAGACCAAACGACGACACGTTTAATGATATGTGCTTGGCACAATTTGCTTCGGAATACCGCATCATTAGCAAAAACGAAAGGTCGGCATCCAAAATAGAACTTAAAAACAACTACGGACATGTGACAAAACGTACACGGACTAAACCTGCCGTAGTACGCTCTGCGCGCTTTTCAGAAACCAAAAACCCTGAGTTGTATTATCGTAGCCTTTTGCAGTTGTATCTGCCATACCGGGTGGATTTGCAGTTAAGACCTGCCAACTGCCCAACATTTGAAGAATTTTATGACAATGGTGCGGTCCGATTAAATGATGGGTCGATGCATTCTGTTCAATCCATAGTGGAAACAAATAAACAACATTTCGACAGCGACGGGGATGAACTGGACAGCATCCAAAGATCTATTGATCACAGCGGTGTTGCTGAGGATGCGTGGTGTCTGCTGTGTCCAGAGCAAGAATTGGAAAGGCTACAATGCGAAGAAGAACGCCGGGAAAAACAACAGTTGGTCGAAGAAGAGGCAGAAGTAATACCTGACTTGGCAAATGAAAATAGAACCGCTCTAAACTTACAAAAGCAAAAGTCAATGAGTCGAAATGATGGCTTGGCATTGATACGCTCCCTAAATAATACTCAAATGGACATTTTTTACAAAATTAGACAGTGGTGCCTTGATAAAGTAGGTGGGAGAAAACCCGAGCCTTTACACTTATTCATCACAGGTGGTGCCGGGACAGGAAAAAGCCACCTAATTAAAGCCATCCAATATGAGGCTACCAGGTTGTTGTCAACAATGTGTCGGCAACCGGACAATATTTCTGTCTGTCTAGCTGCACCAACAGGGATTGCTGCTTACAATTTGAATGCCACAACAATACACAGCACATTGAGCATCGGCAAGGATACCCGTTTGCCTTACACACCACTGGGTGAGGAAACGGTCAATTCCTTGCGTGCCAAGTTTGCGGACCTCCAAATTTTGATTATTGATGAAATATCGATGGTTGATCACAAGTTGTTGACGTACATTCATGGTAGGCTCCGACAAATTAAGCAAACCGGTGACTATGCTGCATTTGGCAACGTCAGCATCATCGCCGTCGGGGATTTTTACCAGTTACCGCCAGTCAAAGGAAAGCCTCTTTATGTCGAAGACGCCACTTTCAACTTGTGGACAAATCTTTTCAGTGTTGTCGAACTGACAACGATAGTCCGGCAAAAAGATAATCAGTTTGCAGCATTGCTAAATAGACTCCGCAAATATCCAAAAGGTGCGGCGTTGTTGGAAACAGACATAGAACTTTTGAAACAGCGCGAAACGGGTGAGGTCAGCTCCGCGTTACATGTGTTTCCAACCAATCAACAAGTAAACGAATACAATCTAAAACAGCTTTTCAGGATCTGTCCGGAGTACACAACAATAAAAGCTGAGGATTTCAGCCAAAACAAAAAATCCGGTAAATTAGAAAGAAAAGTAGGGCACCACAGCAAGGTTTACAACACGTGTTTAGAGGAAACTCTGCACATCGCTAAAGATGCACGTGTAATGCTTTGCAAAAACATCGATATTGACGACGGCTTAGTTAACTGGGTTAGTGGCACTGTCTCTGATGTTCTTTTCCAAAAGGATGACACATTTCCGAGTAAGATCTATATAAAGTTTGATGATGCCAAAGTAGGTCAACAAAGGCGCGCACAAACTGCTGAGTCTGTCACGCTAAAAGACAGTACATTTATTCTGCCAGAGGAAGAAAAAGTAACTAAAAGCGGTGGCATGCGTCGCCAGTTCCCTCTGAAGCTCGCTTGGGCTTGCACGGTACATAAAGTCCAGGGTGTTACCGTGAGCAATGTAGTTGTGTCTCTAGACAGGGTGTTTTCCGCAGGGCAGGCGTATGTTGCATTGAGTCGGGTCACAGCTTTAGACGGTTTGATTATTGAAAAGTTTAATGCCGAAAAGATTTACTGTAATGATGCCATTAAGAATGCTGTAGGTAGGATGCCAGCATTTTTGACAGAAAGTGAACCAACACAAACAAATGTACAACCACCACATTTCACAATTTATTTGATGAATGTCCAAAATTTGACGAAACATGCGTCAGATTTGGCAGCATGTACACAGCACCTGCAGCCTAACTGCATCGCTGTGACAGAAACGTGGCTGCCAACGGCATGTACACCCAGCAGTGTAACCATTCCTGGGTATCATTTCCATAGCCAACCACGATGTTTGTCTTACTCCAGCAGTAACCCTGCTTTGGTAGAATTACAAGGGCAACAGCATGGCGGAGTTGGCATGTACATTGCAGACCACCTGCACTGTAGTGTTGTCTCCGCCCCAAACTTCAACTTGGAAGTTTTACTGGTGAACTGCTCCTCACCCAGTGTGTTAATAGCAGTTGTGTATCGACCACCCTCCTATCCAATGGCGTTGTTTCAAGGTCACCTTGGCACGCTGCTGGATTGGTTGCACCAGAAGTACGCCAGCATTGTCGTACTGGGAGATTTTAATGAAAATTTGTTAAAATCTTCCACTATCAGCACATTCATGGCTACGAAAGGGTTCTGCCAGTCAGTCAAACATCCTACCACAGAAAAGGGTACACTAATTGACCATGTATATGTCAAAACATCACACTTTGATGTAGAATCGGTTGTGATGCCCACTTATTTCAGTGATCATGAAGGGATTTTGTGCTCTTTTAAACACTAAATTTAAAACACACACACATACACATTCCACTTCAGCGTTCTTCTGGCAGTCTTATGGTGTAAGTGTAGTGTATAGTGTAAAATAGGTTTAGGTTCAACCAGTGGACAATTTACAATCCACGAGTTTACTTGCCCACGAGAACGGTGGATTGTATTTGTCAATCACTGAATGAACGTGTAAGTGTAGTGTATAGTGTAAAATAGGTTTAGGTTCAACCAGTGGACAATTTACAATCCACGAGTTAAGATCCCAATTTCTGTCAAACCAGTAAATTAACATGTACATAATGTAAACATGTAAATATTGTAAACATGTAAATATTGTAAACATGTAAATATTGTAACATCTGCATGTATTTTAAATAGTGTAAATATGTATATATGTAAATATGTATATATGTAAATATGTAAATGTGTATATATGTAAATAGTACCTGATGAAATGATCCCAGTGCTGCCTCACTCACCTGTCCTCTTGTCTTGATAGTTACCGCCTGTCTGCCTTAAAGTTAAATACTAAAGGGATTCAAACCTTTTTCAACAGTTATTTTTCTAACCAAATTGTATTAGTCAATCACTGGCGCAAAATTCAACCACTGCCCAAAATTAAGAATCAAAGGGATTAAAACTAAGACTTTTCTGAACACGTTGGTATTTTTCTAACCAGTGGACATTTTCCAATCCGTGAGTTTACTCTTCCGAGAACGGTGGATTGTGTTTGTCAATCACTGGCGAAAAATATGTTTTTTCAGACACGGTAATGCAAACAATGAGGGCAATGTAAATATGTAAATGAATATGTGAATATGTAAACATGTAAACATGTAAACATGTAAACATGTAAACATGTAAACATGTAAACATGTAAACATGTAAACATGTAAACATGTAAATATGTGAATGTATATTGTGACTAACCTCTGCTCTTGTCTTTCCAGTTGCCGGCTGTCTTCAGTTCCACGCACATGATCTTTATATTAAACATAGTAGCAGTAGAAGTGCATGCGTATGTTAACATAGTAGCAGTAGAAGTACATGCGTAGATTTAACATAGTAGCAGTAGAAGTACATGCGTAGATTTAACATAGTAGCAGTAGAATAGCATAGAAGTAAAACTAATCCCATAAGTGCATCATACCAACTATTATAATAGCAATGTAGTCGTTTGCATGCATGTGAGTTTTCATCAACAGGACAAGACCCCTCTGACGGTGTGAGTGTCCTCTGACAACTGCTGCATGTGGTAAGATATGGAGCTGTTTTCACTATTCATATTGGTCAAATTCTGTTCATGTGTGAAACACTTGACTTTTTTGCCACTTGACATTATACTCGCATGTGATTTCTCCCGATACGTAAACCGGGCTCCAGACCACAAGTTAAACTTTGCTTAGTAAATAAAATACATCTTGAAATGTTGCCAGTCACATAAAAACAATTTCTTTTTGACCAACTAGCTTTAATTAGCTGGAAGTTGGAAACACCTCCACTATGCTAAATGGGGCACAGAATCTTAGATGAGTTTATGTTCTGCAGGGGAAAAATGTTAACCTGTTAACCAAAATGTATGGGGGCCTTGTGCTTGTGCTACTAAAATTATACATAGAATGCCATGGTACTTGTAGTAAAAAAAACCTTCCTCATGCTGTCTTCTTTGACTTTTTATATGATCATAGCAAGTTTACTAACACATTTGCTTTCACTCTTTCTCTGACCTGTAGTGAATGCTGGCTGCTTCCAGAGGAGCACCCACCGTTGCACCTTGACATCCACCCATTGATGACTAGATAGGATACTGGTGATTCCAGGAACTGGTCATCGTGGGACTGCAACTGCTGATCCTTTCCTCCACCCATTCTTAACCCTCTGTCCTTTCTTCACCACTGTCTACCTACCATCTCTCCATGTCATCCCTCTCAACCCAACCGGTCGAGACAGAAGGCCGCCCCATAGAGCCTGGGTTCTGTCCAAGGTTTCTCAGAGTTTTTCCTTGCCTCCGTTGCCAAGTGCTTGCTCGTGTGGGGTTCAGTTGGTTCTCTTTCTAGATAACTTCCATATGATGATTAGAATTGGCACTAAATAAAATAAATTGGCTTGACATAACTGCTTTTGTCATTTCTGCATGTTTAGTACATAACCCCACACGTGTTCATTCATAGTTTAGACAATCTACAATGTCAACTCGGTCTCTGCTGCTATCCTGCAAAACACTCCACCCACTTTGACCCTGGGTAGACCACAGAGATGCTTCACAGACCAAGGACCCAACCAGCAATCGTGATGGAGTCCACCAGCATGGCACATCAAGATATAGCTGGGATTGGTTCCAGCACACCTATGACCCATGTGGAGGATGAACAGCATAGAAGGATGGTATAATGATGAATGTCAGCATAATTGTGTCCATAATTGACTGTGTGGCAGGGTGCTATGACAGATATTGACAACTCTTTCAAAGGTGGGTATGTGCTCATGTCCTGTTTGATGTCACAACTCCCTAAAAGTCTTGGGACAGACAGACTATGTAGAATGTAGTTCTACTTTTCTGGAGGTTGGTGGCGCTATACAGTCTAAGGTGGGTACATGGTCATGTCCTGTCTGCCACCATAGAAAAAATCAGACCATATAGGATGGAGTTATACAATTCAAACAGTTGGTGGCGCTATATGTACACAGACTGATTTGGAGAAGATCCGACCATGTGGAAGGAAGTTGCGGCAGATATACATTTCAACCAGTTGGTGGCGCCTTAGAGTATGTACACAGTATAACAAACTAGAGATTGACCCAACACACCAAAAAAAATTTCAAGACAATCTGACCATGAATCAGGAAGTTACGGCAGATGTACATCTCTGCCTGTTGGTGGCGCTATACAGTATGTGCACACACAGTCATAGACCAGAGTGTACCCCAGACCACCAGAAAAAATTTGAGGCATATCCGACCATGTGGAAGGAAGTTACAGCTGATATACATTTCCACCAGTTGGTAGCGCTATACAGTCTATGTACACACAGTATAACAGACCAGAGATTGACCCAACACACCCAAAAAAAATTTCAAGAGAATCTGACCATGACTCAGGAAGTTACGGCAGATATACATTTCCACCAGTTGGTGGCGCTGTGTTTTGAACATGGGTTCTGGAGCGTTAGGTGCGTCCTGTCATGATAGACGTCTCCACCGAAAATCATAGTGATATGTGCCACGGGTGGCGAGGGATAATGAATTGAAACTTCTAGGTGGCGCTAGTGTGTCAATTTAGATTGGTGTCACATGGGAGCACCACCAGGGCGCTCAGGCCTGGATTCTGACCTTACGTGTAAGATTTCAGCAGCCTGTGACCTTCTGCGGGCGAAATATGAGCCTTCGATGGTCAATGGCGAAGGCTGACCATTCGCCGTGGCCACGCCCACCACATGTGCTTTACACACATCACAGTCCATCGACTGACATCAGTCTGTCAGTCAAACTGTGTATTGACTTTGATGTACATTGCTTCAAGGCAAGGCCAGACACCAGGCAGGGCCAGATAAGGTAAAAGTTAAGGTTAAAGTAAAAGTTTGGTGGCGTGCCACGCCCACATCCTAAGTAGCAGCCCAAAATCCTTCGCAATTTAACGTGGGCCATCCGTCTAGTGTCCGTTGATGCTACAACGGACTCATTTGGTCAAACCCCCTAGGAGGAGTTCGTCGAGATACGACCTCTACTGACGCCCCCAGATGGCCGCCACCACCTAAAATGGCGGACTTCCTGTTGGTTTTTGAACATGGGTTCTTGAGACTTTTTTGTGCGTCCTGTCACGAGTGATGTCTCTTCCGAAAATCATGCCCATACGTGCAACGGGAGGCGAGGGATAATTATTTTAAAACTTCTAGGTGGCGCTAGTGAGTCAATTTGGCTTGGTTTCAAATGGGGGCCCCACCAGGGCCCTCAGGCCTGGAATCTGCCCCCCCGTATGAGTTTTCAAGCACATGCGACCTTCTGCGGGCGAATGATGACCCTTTCTTTGTAAACGGCGAGGCCTGAGCATTCGCCGCCAGGCCACGCCCACCACGTGCACTTTCCCTGCATCATGGTCCATCAACAGGCTTCACCAGGCTGTCAGGCAGTGACCTTGTGACCTCGGTGTTCATCTGATGAATCTCCTGGCAGAAAAGGCCTCATGTAGATCACACGCCTTTAGCCTGTCGCCAATAGGTGGCGCTGCGACGAAATCAGGAAGTGACCTGCGGGGACCTTCGGGGCGGGGCCATGATCACATGTACCAAGTATGATGAAGATCTGACCACGTGGAGCCAAGTTATTCACGTCTACAGTTACGCTCAGCGTGCAAGGCCCGGGCAGATGAAAAAGGGCAAATTTTGGGGGCGTGCCACGCCCACATCGTACGGAATATCCCAAAATCCTTCGCAATTTAACGTCGGCCATCCGTCTAGTGTCCGTTGATGCAACAACGGACTCATTCGGTCAAAACCCCTAGGAGGAGTTCGTCGAGATACGACCCCAACTTCTGGGCCGAAAAAGGCCGCCGCCATCCAAAATGGCCGACTTCCTGTTCGTTTTGAAATATGGGTTCTTGAGACTTTTTGGTCCGTCCTGTCACGATAGACGTCTCCACCAAGTTTCGTGACGATCGATGAAACTGGTGGCGGGGGCCAATTTTTTTTTAATTTCAAGGTGGCGCTAGAGAGCCAATTTTGGAACATTATATTTGAAACCCATAAAATATCAAATTTTTCGCCAGACCTGATGCGCTCGGCAAATTTGGTGAGTTTTCGGGCATGTTAAGGCCCTCAAAATGGCGCTCAAAGGCGCGGAAGAATAATAATAATAAGAAGAATTAAAACTGCAAGCAGTGATGAGCGGGCTCGAGCACCCCGACGCGGTCGGGGGTACGCGCGGGTCGGGGGTACGCGCGGGTCGGGGGCGCGCGCGTGACCGGACGGGCGTGCGGACGCGCCGTACGAAAAACCGCGGCGATCGAATAAGCGGTAAGGGAGTTACACACACTGTCATAGACCAGAGGGTACCCCGAACCACCAGAAAAAAATTTGGGCAGATCCGACCATGTGGGAGGAAGTTACGGCAGATATACATTTCCACCAGTTGGTGGCGCTATAAAGTCTATGGACACGCAGATTCAAAGAGTGGTGGGTGACCCGACCGACCAAAAAAAATTTAGAGACGATCCGACCATGTGGAAGGAAGCTATGGCTATATACATTTCCGCCAGTTGGTGGCGCTATAGAGTGTATGTACACAAACAGTAATAGACCAGAGGGTACCCCAAACCACCAGAAAAAATTTGGGACCGATCCGACCATGTGGAAGGAAGTTACGGCAGATATACATTTTCACCAGTTGGGTGCGCTATAGAGTCTACGTACACACACAGTCACAGAGTGGAGGGTGACCCAACCCAGCAAAAAAAATTTGGTACCGATCCGACCATGTGGAAGGAAGATACGGCTGATATACATTTCCACCAGTTGGTGGCGCTATAGAGTCTATGTACACACAGTATAACAGACCAGAGATTGACCTAACCCAGCCAAAAAAATGTGGAGACGATCCGACCATGCATAAGGAAGTTACGGCAGATATACATTTTCGCCAGTTGGTGGCGCTATACAGTCTATGTACACACACAGTCATAGACCAGAGGGTACCCCAAACCACCAGAAAAAATTTGGGGCCGATCCGACCATGTGGAAGGAAGTTACAGCTGATGTACATTTCCACCAGTTGGTGGCGCTATAGAGTCTATGTACACACTGTATAACAGACCAGAGATTGACCCAACACACCAATAAAAATTTCAAGACAATCTGACCATGAATCAGGAAGTTACGGCAGATATACATTTCCACCAGTTGGTGGCGCTATAGAGTCTATATACACACACAGTCACAGACTGGAGGATGACCGAACCCACCCAAAAAAAATTGGAGACGATCCGACCATATATAAGGAAGTTACGGCAGATATACATTTCCACCAGTTGGTGGCGCTGTGTTTTGAACATGGATTCTGGAGCGTTAGGTGCGTCTTGTCATGATAGACGTCTCCACCGAAAATCATAGTGATACGTGCAACGGGTGGCGAGGGATAATGAATTGAAACTTCTAGGTGGCGCTAGTGTGTCAATTTAGATTGGTGTCACATGGGAGCACCACCAGGGCGCTCAGGCCTGGATTCTGACCTTACCTGTAAGATTTCAGCAGCCTGCGACCTTCTGCGGGCGAAATATGAGCCTTCGATGGTCAATGGCGAAGGCTGACCATTCGCCGTGGCCACGCCCACCACATGTGCCTTACACACATCACAGTCCATCAACTGACATCATCAGTCTGTCAGTCAAACTGTGTCGGGGGCGCGCGCGTGTCCCGACGGGCGCGCGGACGCGCCGTTTGAAAAACTGTGGCGATGGGATAAGCGGTAAGGGAGTTACGGCACTTGCAATTTTCCGCCAGGAGGGGGCGACGCCGGCGGCGAGGCGGGTGCGCGGTCACGTCCCGTCCGACGCCCCGAACCGCCATAAGAAAATTCGCGACGATCGGACCGTGCGGTAGGTACTTGCGGCGGATATACGTTTCCGCCTGTGGGTGACGCTATACAGTCTATGCGCCCACACGGTAACGGACCGGAGGGTACCCCAAACCACCAGAAAAAATTAGGTGCCGATCCGACCGTGCGGAAGGAAGTTACGGCTGATATACATTTCCACCAGTTGGTGGCGCTATAGCGTATGTACACACACTGTCATAGACCAGAGGGTACCCCGAACCGCCGGAAAAAAATTTGGGCAGATCCGACCATGTGGGAGGAAGTTACGGCAGATATACATTTCCACCAGTTGGTGGCGCTATAGAGTCTATGGACACGCAGATTCAAAGAGTGGAGGGTGACCCGACCGACCAAAAAAAAATTTAGAGACTATCCGACCATGTGGAAGGAAGTTACGGCTATATACATTTCCACCAGTTGGTGGCGCTATAGAGTCTATGTACACACACACAGTCATAGACCAGACGGTACCCCAAACCACCAGAAAAAATTTGGGACCGATCCGACCATGTGGAAGGAAGTTACGGCAGATATACATTTTCACCAGTTGGTGGCGCTATAGAGTCTATGTACACACACAGTCATAGACCAGAGGGTACCCCAAACCACCAGAAAAAATTTGGGGCCGATCCGACCATGTGGTAGGAAGTTACAGCTGATATACATTTCTACCAGTTGGTAGCGCTATAGCGTATGTACACACACTGTCATAGACCAGAGGGTACCCCGAACCACCGGAAAAAAATTTGGGCAGATCCGACCATGTGGGAGGAAGTTACGGCAGATATACATTTCCACCAGTTGGTGGCGCTATAGAGTCTATGGACACGCAGATTCAAAGAGTGGAGGGTGACCCGACTGACCAAAAAAAATTTAGAGACGATCAGACCATGTGGAAGGAAGTTACAGCTATATACATTTCCACCAGTTGGTGGCGCTATAGAGTCTATGTACACACACAGTCATAGACCAGAGGGTACCCCAAACCACCAGAAAAAATTAGGGGTCGATCCGACCATGTGGAAGGAAGTTACAGCTGATATACATTTCCACCAATTGGTGGCGCTATACAGTCTATGTACACACAGTATAACAGACCAGAGATTGACCCAACACACCAAAAAAAAATTCAAGACAATCTGACCATGAATCAGGAAGTTACGGCATATATACATTTCCACCAGTTGGTGGCGCTGTGTTTTGAACATGGGTTCTGGAGCGTTAGGTGCGTCCTGTCATGATAGACGTCTCCACCGAAAATCATAGTGATACGTGCAACGGGTGGCGAGGGATAATGAATTGAAACTTCTAGGTGGCGCTAGTGTGTCAATTTAGATTGGTGTCACATGGGAGCACCACCAGGGCGCTCAGGCCTGGATTCTGACCTTACGTGTAAGATTTCAGCAGCCTGTGACCTTCTGCGGGCGAAATATGAGCCTTCGATGGTCAATGGCGAAGGCTGACCATTCGCCGTGGCCACGCCCACCACATGTGCTTTACACACATCACAGTCCATCAACTGACATCATCAGTCTGTCAGTCAAACTGTGTATTGACTTTGATGTACATTGCTTCAAGGCAAGGCCAGACACCAGGCAGGGCCAGATAAGGTAAAAGTTAAGGTTAAAGTAAAAGTTTGGTGGCGTGCCACGCCCACATCCTAAGTAGCAGCCCAAAATCCTTCGCAATTTAACGTGGGCCATCCGTCTAGTGTCCGTTGATGCTACAACGGACTCATTCGGTCAAACCCCCTAGGAGGAGTTCGTCGAGATACGACCCCTACATCCTCCCCCAAATGGCCGCCGCCACCTAAAATGGCCGACTTCCTGTTGGTTTTTGAACATGGGTTCTTGAGACTTTTTTGTGCGTCCTGTCACGAGTGATGTCTCCTCCGAAAATCATGCCCATACGTGCAACGAGAGGCGAGGGATAATTATTTTAAAACTTGTAGGTGGCGCTAGTGAGTCAATTTGGCTTGGTTTCAAATGGGGGCCCCACCAGGGCCCTCAGGCCTGGAATCTGCCCCCCCTTATGAGTTTTCAAGCACATGCGACCTTCTGCGGGCGAATGATGACCCTTTCTTTGTAAACGGCGAGGCCTGAGCATTCGCCGCCAGGCCACGCCCACCACGTGCGCTTTTCCTGCATCATGGTCCATCAACAGGCTTCACCAGGCTGTCAGGCAGTGACCTTGTGACCTCGGTGTTCATCTGATGAATCTCCTGCCAGAAAAGGCCTCATGTAGATGACACGCCTTTAGCCTGTCGCCAATAGGTGGCGCTGTGACGAAATCAGGAAGTGACCTACGGGGACCTTCGGGGCGGGGCCATGATCACATGTACCAAGTATGATGAAGATCTGACCACGTGGAGCCAAGTTATTCACGTCTACAGTTACGCTCAGCGTGCAAGGCCCGGACAGATGAAAAAGGGCAAAATTTGGGGGCGTGCCACGCCCACATCGTACGGAATATCCCAAAATCCTTCGCAATTTAACGTCGGCCATCCGTCTAGTGTCCGTTGATGCAACAACGGACTCATTCGGTCAAACCCCCTAGGAGGAGTTCGTCGAGATACGACCCCAACTTCTGGCCCGAAAAAGGCCGCCGCCATCCAAAATGGCCGACTTCCTGTTCGTTTTACAATATGGGTTCTTGAGACTTTTTGGTCCGTCCTGTCACAATAGACGTCTCCGCCAAGTTTCGTGACGATAGGTTAAACTGGTGGCGGGGGCCAATTTTTTCCAAATTAAAAGGTGGCGCTAGAGAGCCAAATTTGGAACATGATATTTGGGACCCCTAAAATATCAAATTTTTCGCCAGACCTGACGCGCCTGCAAAAATTGGTGAGTTTTGGGGCATGTTAAGGCCCCCAAAAAGGCGATCATTTCGGGAGAATAATAATAATAATAATAATTAAAACTGCAAGCAGTGATGAGCGGGCTCGAGCACCCCGACGCGGTCGGGGGTACGCGCGGGTCGGGGGCGTGCGCGTGACCGGACGGGCGTGCGGACGCGCCGTACGAAAAACTGCGGCGATCGGATAAGCCGTTAGGGAGTTACGGCACTTAAAATTGTCCGCCAGGAGGGGGCGACGCCGGCGGCGAGGCGGTTGCGCGGTCACGTCCCGTCCGGCGCCCCAAACAGCCATAAAAAAATTTGTGACGATCGGACCGTGCGGTAGGTACTTGCAGCGGATATACGTTTCCGCCTGTGGGTGGCGCTATACAGTCTATGCGCCCACATGGTAACGGACCGGAGGGTACCCCGAACCACCAGAAAAAATTAGGTGCCGATTGGACCGTGCGGAAGGAAGTTACGGCTGATATACATTTCCACCAGTTGGTGGCGCTATAGCGTATGTACACACACTGTCATAGACCAGAGGGTACCCCGAACCACCGGAAAAAAATTTGGGCAGATCCGACCATGTGGGAGGAAGTTACGGCAGATAAACATTTCCACCAGTTGGTGGCGCTATAGAGTCTATGGACACGCAAATTCAAAGAGTGGAGGGTGACCTGACCGACCAAAAAAATTTAGAGACGATCCGACCATGTGTAAGGAAGTTATGGCTATATACATTTCCAACAGTTGGTGGCGCTATAGAGTCTATGTACACACACAGTCATAGACCAGAGGGTACCCCAAACCACCAGAAAAAAATTGGGACCGATCCGACCATGTGGAAGGAAGTTACGGCAGATATACATTTTCACCAGTTGGTGGCGCTATAGAGTGTATGTACACACCCAGTCACAGAGTGGAGGGTGACCCAACCCAGCAAAAAAAATTTGGGACCGATCCGACCATGTGGAAGGAAGTTACAGCTGATATACATTTCCACCAGTTGGTGGCGCTATAGCGTATGTACACACACTGTCATAGACCAGAGGATACCTTGAACCACCAGAAAAAAATTCGGGCAGATCCGACCATGTGGGAGAAAGTTACGGCAGATATACATTTCCACCAGTTGGTGGCGCTATACAGTCTATGTACACACACAGTCATAGACCAGAGGTTACCCCAAACCGGCAGAAAAAATTTGGTGCCGATCCGACCATGTGGAAGGAAGTTACGGCAGATATACATTTCCACCAGTTGGTGGCGCTATAGAGTCTATGGACACGCAGATTCAAAGAGTGGTGGGTGACCCGACCGACCAAAAAAAATTTAGAGACGATCTGACCATGTGAAAGGAAGCTATGGCTATATACATTTCCGCCAGTTGGTGGCGCTATAGAGTGTATGTACACACACAGTAATAGACCAGAGGGTACCCCAAACCACCAGAAAAAATTTGGGACCGATCCGACCATGTGGAAGGAAGATACGGCTGATATACATTTCCACCAGTTGGTGGCGCTATAGAGTCTATGTACACACAGTATAACAGACCAGAGATTGACCCAACCCAGCCAAAAAAATGTGGAGTTGATCCGACCATGCATAATGAAGTTACGGCAGATATACATTTTCGCCAGTTGGTGGCGCTATACAGTCTATGTACACACACAGTCATAGACCAGAGGGTACCCCAAACCACCAGAAAAAATTTGGGGCCGATCCGACCATGTGGAAGGAAGTTACAGCTGATGTACATTTCCACCAGTTGGTGGCGCTATACAGTCTATGTACACACAGTATAACAGACCAGAGATTGACCCAACACACCAAAAAAATTTTCAAGACAATCTGACCATGACTCAGGAAGTTACAGCAGATATACATTTCCACCAGTTGGTGGCGCTGTGTTTTGAACATGGTTTCTAGAGCGTTAGGTGCGTCCTGTCATGATAGACGTCTCCACCGAAAATCATAGTGATATGTGCAACGGGTGGCGAGGGATAATGAATTGAAACTTCTAGGTGGCGCTAGTGTGTCAATTTAGATTGGTGTCACATGGGAGCACCACCAGGGCGCTCAGGCCTGGATTCTGACCTTACGTGTAAGATTTCAGCAGCCTGTGACCTTCTGCGGGCAAAATATGAGCCTTCGATGGTCAATGGCGAAGGCTGACCATTCGCCGTGGCCACGCCCACCACATGTGCTTTACACACATCACAGTCCATCGACTGACATCATCAGTCTGTCAGTCAAACTGTGTATTGACTTTGATGTACATTGCTTCAAGGCAAGGCCAGACACCAGGCAGGGCCAGATAAGGTAAAAGTTAAGGATAAAGTAAAAGTTTGGTGGCGTGCCACGCCCACATCCTAAGTAGCAGCCCAAAATCCTTCGCAATTTAACGTGGGCCACCCGTCTAGTGTCTGTTGATGCTACAACGGACTCATTCGGTCAAACCCCCTAGGAGGAGTTCGTCGAGATACGACCCCTACATCCTCCCCCAAATGGCCGCCGCCACCTAAAATGGCCGACTTCCTGTTGGTTTTTGAACATGGGTTCTTGAGACTTTTTTGTGCGTCCTGTCACGAGTGATGTCTCCTCCGAAAATCATGCCCATACGTGCAACGGGAGGCGAGGGATAATTATTTTAAAACTTCTAGGTGGCGCTAGTGAGTCAATTTGGCTTGGTTTCAAATGGGGGCTCCACCAGGGCCCTCAGGCCCGGAATCTGCCCCCCCTTATGAGTTTTCAAGCACATGCGACCTTCTGCGGGCGAATGATGACCCTTTCTTTGTAAACGGCGAGGCCTGAGCATTCGCCGCCAGGCCACGCCCACCACGTGCGCTTTTCCTGCATCATGGTCCATCAACAGGCTTCACCAGGCTGTCAGGCAGTGACCTTGTGACCTCGGTGTTCATCTGATGAATCTCCTGCCAGAAAAGGCCTCATGTAGATGACACGCCTTTAGCCTGTCGCCAATAGGTGGCGCTGCGACGAAATCAGGAAGTGACCTACGGGGACCTTCGGGGCGGGGCCATGATCACATGTATCAAGTATGATGAAGATCTGACCACGTGGAGCCAAGTTATTCACGTCTACAGTTACGCTCAGCGTGCAAGGCCCGGACAGATGAAAAAGGGCAAAATTTGGGGGCGTGCCACGCCCACATCGTATGGAATATCCCAAAATCCTTCGCAATTTAACGTCGGCCATCCGTCTAGTGTCCGTTGATGCAACAACGGACTCATTCGGTCAAACCCCCTAGGAGGAGTTCGTCGAGATACGACCCCAACTTCTGGCCCGAAAAAGGCCGGCGCCATCCAAAATGGCCGACTTCCTGTTCGTTTTGCAATATGGGTTCTTGAGACTTTTTGGTCCGTCCTGTCACGATAGACGTCTCCACCATGTTTGGTGACGATCGGTGAAACTGGTGGCGGGGGCCAATTTTTTTTAAATTTCAAGGTGGCGCTAGAGAGCCAATTTTGGAACATTATATTTGAAACCCATAAAATATCAAATTTTTCGCCAGACCTGATGCGCTCGCAAAATTTGGTGAGTTTTCGGGCATGTGAAGGCCCTCAAAATGGCGCTCAAAGGCGGAGAAGAATAATAATAATAATAATAATAATAATAAAAAGAAACGGAACGATTACAATAGGGCTTTCGCACTGGTCAGTGCTCGAGCCCTAATTAAAACTGCAAGCAGTGATGAGCGGGCTCGAGCACCCCGACGCGGTCGGGGGTACGCGCGGGTCGGGGGCGTGCGCGTGACCGGACGGGCGTGCGGACGCGCCGTACGAAAAACTGCGGCGATCGGATAAGCCGTTAGGGAGTTACGGCACTTAAAATTGTCCGCCAGGAGGGGGCGACGCCGGCGGCGAGGCGGTTGCGCGGTCACGTCCCGTCCGGCGCCCCAAACAGCCATAAAAAAATTTGTGACGATCGGACCGTGCGGTAGGTACTTGCAGCGGATATACGTTTCCGCCTGTGGGTGGCGCTATACAGTCTATGCGCCCACATGGTAACGGACCGGAGGGTACCCCGAACCACCAGAAAAAATTAGGTGCCGATTGGACCGTGCGGAAGGAAGTTACGGCTGATATACATTTCCACCAGTTGGTGGCGCTATAGCGTATGTACACACACTGTCATAGACCAGAGGGTACCCCGAACCACCGGAAAAAAATTTGGGCAGATCCGACCATGTGGGAGGAAGTTACGGCAGATAAACATTTCCACCAGTTGGTGGCGCTATAGAGTCTATGGACACGCAAATTCAAAGAGTGGAGGGTGACCTGACCGACCAAAAAAATTTAGAGACGATCCGACCATGTGTAAGGAAGTTATGGCTATATACATTTCCAACAGTTGGTGGCGCTATAGAGTCTATGTACACACACAGTCATAGACCAGAGGGTACCCCAAACCACCAGAAAAAAATTGGGACCGATCCGACCATGTGGAAGGAAGTTACGGCAGATATACATTTTCACCAGTTGGTGGCGCTATAGAGTGTATGTACACACCCAGTCACAGAGTGGAGGGTGACCCAACCCAGCAAAAAAAATTTGGGACCGATCCGACCATGTGGAAGGAAGTTACAGCTGATATACATTTCCACCAGTTGGTGGCGCTATAGCGTATGTACACACACTGTCATAGACCAGAGGATACCTTGAACCACCAGAAAAAAATTCGGGCAGATCCGACCATGTGGGAGAAAGTTACGGCAGATATACATTTCCACCAGTTGGTGGCGCTATACAGTCTATGTACACACACAGTCATAGACCAGAGGTTACCCCAAACCGGCAGAAAAAATTTGGTGCCGATCCGACCATGTGGAAGGAAGTTACGGCAGATATACATTTCCACCAGTTGGTGGCGCTATAGAGTCTATGGACACGCAGATTCAAAGAGTGGTGGGTGACCCGACCGACCAAAAAAAATTTAGAGACGATCTGACCATGTGAAAGGAAGCTATGGCTATATACATTTCCGCCAGTTGGTGGCGCTATAGAGTGTATGTACACACACAGTAATAGACCAGAGGGTACCCCAAACCACCAGAAAAAATTTGGGACCGATCCGACCATGTGGAAGGAAGATACGGCTGATATACATTTCCACCAGTTGGTGGCGCTATAGAGTCTATGTACACACAGTATAACAGACCAGAGATTGACCCAACCCAGCCAAAAAAATGTGGAGTTGATCCGACCATGCATAATGAAGTTACGGCAGATATACATTTTCGCCAGTTGGTGGCGCTATACAGTCTATGTACACACACAGTCATAGACCAGAGGGTACCCCAAACCACCAGAAAAAATTTGGGGCCGATCCGACCATGTGGAAGGAAGTTACAGCTGATGTACATTTCCACCAGTTGGTGGCGCTATACAGTCTATGTACACACAGTATAACAGACCAGAGATTGACCCAACACACCAAAAAAATTTTCAAGACAATCTGACCATGACTCAGGAAGTTACAGCAGATATACATTTCCACCAGTTGGTGGCGCTGTGTTTTGAACATGGTTTCTAGAGCGTTAGGTGCGTCCTGTCATGATAGACGTCTCCACCGAAAATCATAGTGATATGTGCAACGGGTGGCGAGGGATAATGAATTGAAACTTCTAGGTGGCGCTAGTGTGTCAATTTAGATTGGTGTCACATGGGAGCACCACCAGGGCGCTCAGGCCTGGATTCTGACCTTACGTGTAAGATTTCAGCAGCCTGTGACCTTCTGCGGGCAAAATATGAGCCTTCGATGGTCAATGGCGAAGGCTGACCATTCGCCGTGGCCACGCCCACCACATGTGCTTTACACACATCACAGTCCATCGACTGACATCATCAGTCTGTCAGTCAAACTGTGTATTGACTTTGATGTACATTGCTTCAAGGCAAGGCCAGACACCAGGCAGGGCCAGATAAGGTAAAAGTTAAGGATAAAGTAAAAGTTTGGTGGCGTGCCACGCCCACATCCTAAGTAGCAGCCCAAAATCCTTCGCAATTTAACGTGGGCCACCCGTCTAGTGTCTGTTGATGCTACAACGGACTCATTCGGTCAAACCCCCTAGGAGGAGTTCGTCGAGATACGACCCCTACATCCTCCCCCAAATGGCCGCCGCCACCTAAAATGGCCGACTTCCTGTTGGTTTTTGAACATGGGTTCTTGAGACTTTTTTGTGCGTCCTGTCACGAGTGATGTCTCCTCCGAAAATCATGCCCATACGTGCAACGGGAGGCGAGGGATAATTATTTTAAAACTTCTAGGTGGCGCTAGTGAGTCAATTTGGCTTGGTTTCAAATGGGGGCTCCACCAGGGCCCTCAGGCCCGGAATCTGCCCCCCCTTATGAGTTTTCAAGCACATGCGACCTTCTGCGGGCGAATGATGACCCTTTCTTTGTAAACGGCGAGGCCTGAGCATTCGCCGCCAGGCCACGCCCACCACGTGCGCTTTTCCTGCATCATGGTCCATCAACAGGCTTCACCAGGCTGTCAGGCAGTGACCTTGTGACCTCGGTGTTCATCTGATGAATCTCCTGCCAGAAAAGGCCTCATGTAGATGACACGCCTTTAGCCTGTCGCCAATAGGTGGCGCTGCGACGAAATCAGGAAGTGACCTACGGGGACCTTCGGGGCGGGGCCATGATCACATGTATCAAGTATGATGAAGATCTGACCACGTGGAGCCAAGTTATTCACGTCTACAGTTACGCTCAGCGTGCAAGGCCCGGACAGATGAAAAAGGGCAAAATTTGGGGGCGTGCCACGCCCACATCGTATGGAATATCCCAAAATCCTTCGCAATTTAACGTCGGCCATCCGTCTAGTGTCCGTTGATGCAACAACGGACTCATTCGGTCAAACCCCCTAGGAGGAGTTCGTCGAGATACGACCCCAACTTCTGGCCCGAAAAAGGCCGGCGCCATCCAAAATGGCCGACTTCCTGTTCGTTTTGCAATATGGGTTCTTGAGACTTTTTGGTCCGTCCTGTCACGATAGACGTCTCCACCATGTTTGGTGACGATCGGTGAAACTGGTGGCGGGGGCCAATTTTTTTTAAATTTCAAGGTGGCGCTAGAGAGCCAATTTTGGAACATTATATTTGAAACCCATAAAATATCAAATTTTTCGCCAGACCTGATGCGCTCGCAAAATTTGGTGAGTTTTCGGGCATGTGAAGGCCCTCAAAATGGCGCTCAAAGGCGGAGAAGAATAATAATAATAATAATAATAATAATTAAAACTGCAAGCAGTGATGAGCGGGCTCGAGCACCCCGACGCGGTCGGGGGTACGCGCGGGTCGGGGGCGTGCGCGTGACCGGACGGGCGTGCGGACGCGCCGTACGAAAAACTGCGGCGATCGGATAAGCCGTTAGGGAGTTACGGCACTTAAAATTGTCCGCCAGGAGGGGGCGACGCCGGCGGCGAGGCGGTTGCGCGGTCACGTCCCGTCCGGCGCCCCAAACAGCCATAAAAAAATTTGTGACGATCGGACCGTGCGGTAGGTACTTGCAGCGGATATACGTTTCCGCCTGTGGGTGGCGCTATACAGTCTATGCGCCCACATGGTAACGGACCGGAGGGTACCCCGAACCACCAGAAAAAATTAGGTGCCGATTGGACCGTGCGGAAGGAAGTTACGGCTGATATACATTTCCACCAGTTGGTGGCGCTATAGCGTATGTACACACACTGTCATAGACCAGAGGGTACCCCGAACCACCGGAAAAAAATTTGGGCAGATCCGACCATGTGGGAGGAAGTTACGGCAGATAAACATTTCCACCAGTTGGTGGCGCTATAGAGTCTATGGACACGCAAATTCAAAGAGTGGAGGGTGACCTGACCGACCAAAAAAATTTAGAGACGATCCGACCATGTGTAAGGAAGTTATGGCTATATACATTTCCAACAGTTGGTGGCGCTATAGAGTCTATGTACACACACAGTCATAGACCAGAGGGTACCCCAAACCACCAGAAAAAAATTGGGACCGATCCGACCATGTGGAAGGAAGTTACGGCAGATATACATTTTCACCAGTTGGTGGCGCTATAGAGTGTATGTACACACCCAGTCACAGAGTGGAGGGTGACCCAACCCAGCAAAAAAAATTTGGGACCGATCCGACCATGTGGAAGGAAGTTACAGCTGATATACATTTCCACCAGTTGGTGGCGCTATAGCGTATGTACACACACTGTCATAGACCAGAGGATACCTTGAACCACCAGAAAAAAATTCGGGCAGATCCGACCATGTGGGAGAAAGTTACGGCAGATATACATTTCCACCAGTTGGTGGCGCTATACAGTCTATGTACACACACAGTCATAGACCAGAGGTTACCCCAAACCGGCAGAAAAAATTTGGTGCCGATCCGACCATGTGGAAGGAAGTTACGGCAGATATACATTTCCACCAGTTGGTGGCGCTATAGAGTCTATGGACACGCAGATTCAAAGAGTGGTGGGTGACCCGACCGACCAAAAAAAATTTAGAGACGATCTGACCATGTGAAAGGAAGCTATGGCTATATACATTTCCGCCAGTTGGTGGCGCTATAGAGTGTATGTACACACACAGTAATAGACCAGAGGGTACCCCAAACCACCAGAAAAAATTTGGGACCGATCCGACCATGTGGAAGGAAGATACGGCTGATATACATTTCCACCAGTTGGTGGCGCTATAGAGTCTATGTACACACAGTATAACAGACCAGAGATTGACCCAACCCAGCCAAAAAAATGTGGAGTTGATCCGACCATGCATAATGAAGTTACGGCAGATATACATTTTCGCCAGTTGGTGGCGCTATACAGTCTATGTACACACACAGTCATAGACCAGAGGGTACCCCAAACCACCAGAAAAAATTTGGGGCCGATCCGACCATGTGGAAGGAAGTTACAGCTGATGTACATTTCCACCAGTTGGTGGCGCTATACAGTCTATGTACACACAGTATAACAGACCAGAGATTGACCCAACACACCAAAAAAATTTTCAAGACAATCTGACCATGACTCAGGAAGTTACAGCAGATATACATTTCCACCAGTTGGTGGCGCTGTGTTTTGAACATGGTTTCTAGAGCGTTAGGTGCGTCCTGTCATGATAGACGTCTCCACCGAAAATCATAGTGATATGTGCAACGGGTGGCGAGGGATAATGAATTGAAACTTCTAGGTGGCGCTAGTGTGTCAATTTAGATTGGTGTCACATGGGAGCACCACCAGGGCGCTCAGGCCTGGATTCTGACCTTACGTGTAAGATTTCAGCAGCCTGTGACCTTCTGCGGGCAAAATATGAGCCTTCGATGGTCAATGGCGAAGGCTGACCATTCGCCGTGGCCACGCCCACCACATGTGCTTTACACACATCACAGTCCATCGACTGACATCATCAGTCTGTCAGTCAAACTGTGTATTGACTTTGATGTACATTGCTTCAAGGCAAGGCCAGACACCAGGCAGGGCCAGATAAGGTAAAAGTTAAGGATAAAGTAAAAGTTTGGTGGCGTGCCACGCCCACATCCTAAGTAGCAGCCCAAAATCCTTCGCAATTTAACGTGGGCCACCCGTCTAGTGTCTGTTGATGCTACAACGGACTCATTCGGTCAAACCCCCTAGGAGGAGTTCGTCGAGATACGACCCCTACATCCTCCCCCAAATGGCCGCCGCCACCTAAAATGGCCGACTTCCTGTTGGTTTTTGAACATGGGTTCTTGAGACTTTTTTGTGCGTCCTGTCACGAGTGATGTCTCCTCCGAAAATCATGCCCATACGTGCAACGGGAGGCGAGGGATAATTATTTTAAAACTTCTAGGTGGCGCTAGTGAGTCAATTTGGCTTGGTTTCAAATGGGGGCTCCACCAGGGCCCTCAGGCCCGGAATCTGCCCCCCCTTATGAGTTTTCAAGCACATGCGACCTTCTGCGGGCGAATGATGACCCTTTCTTTGTAAACGGCGAGGCCTGAGCATTCGCCGCCAGGCCACGCCCACCACGTGCGCTTTTCCTGCATCATGGTCCATCAACAGGCTTCACCAGGCTGTCAGGCAGTGACCTTGTGACCTCGGTGTTCATCTGATGAATCTCCTGCCAGAAAAGGCCTCATGTAGATGACACGCCTTTAGCCTGTCGCCAATAGGTGGCGCTGCGACGAAATCAGGAAGTGACCTACGGGGACCTTCGGGGCGGGGCCATGATCACATGTATCAAGTATGATGAAGATCTGACCACGTGGAGCCAAGTTATTCACGTCTACAGTTACGCTCAGCGTGCAAGGCCCGGACAGATGAAAAAGGGCAAAATTTGGGGGCGTGCCACGCCCACATCGTATGGAATATCCCAAAATCCTTCGCAATTTAACGTCGGCCATCCGTCTAGTGTCCGTTGATGCAACAACGGACTCATTCGGTCAAACCCCCTAGGAGGAGTTCGTCGAGATACGACCCCAACTTCTGGCCCGAAAAAGGCCGGCGCCATCCAAAATGGCCGACTTCCTGTTCGTTTTGCAATATGGGTTCTTGAGACTTTTTGGTCCGTCCTGTCACGATAGACGTCTCCACCATGTTTGGTGACGATCGGTGAAACTGGTGGCGGGGGCCAATTTTTTTTAAATTTCAAGGTGGCGCTAGAGAGCCAATTTTGGAACATTATATTTGAAACCCATAAAATATCAAATTTTTCGCCAGACCTGATGCGCTCGCAAAATTTGGTGAGTTTTCGGGCATGTGAAGGCCCTCAAAATGGCGCTCAAAGGCGGAGAAGAATAATAATAATAATAATAATTAAAACTGCAAGCAGTGATGAGCGGGCTCGAGCACCCCGACGCGGTCGGGGGTACGCGCGGGTCGTGGGTACGCGTGGGTCGGGGGCGCGCGCGTGTCCGGACAGGCGCGCGGATGCGCCGTACGAAAAACCGCGGCGATGGGATAAGCGGTAAGGGAGTTACGGCACTTGCAATTTTCCGCCAGGAGGGGGCGACGCCGGCGGCGAGGCGGGTGCGCGGTCATGTCCCGTCCGGCGCCCCGAACCGCCATAAAAAAATTTGCGACGATCGGACCGTGCGGTAGGTACTTGCGGCGGATATACGTTTCCGCCTGTGGGTGGCGCTATACAGTCTATGCGCCCACACGGTAACGGACCGGAGGGTACCCCGAACTACCAGAAAAAATTAGGTGCCGATCCGACCGTGCGGAAGGAAGTTACGGCTGATATACATTTCCACCAGTTGGTGGCGCTATAGAGTCTATGGACACGCAGATTCAAAGAGTGGAGGGTGACCCGACCGACCAAAAAAAATTTAGAGACGATCCGACCATGTGGAAGGAAGTTACGGCTATATACATTTCCACCAGTTGGTGGCGCTATAGAGTCTATGTATACACACAGCCATAGACCAGAGGGTACCCCGAACCACCAGAAAAAATTAGGTGCCGATCCGACCGTGCGGAAGGAAGTTACGGCTGATATACATTTCCACCAGTTGGTGGCGCTATAGAGTCTATGGACACGCAGATTCAAAGAGTGGAGGGTGACCCGACCGACCAAAAAAAATTTAGAGACGATCCGACCATGTGGAAGGAAGTTACGGCTATATACATTTCCACCAGTTGGTGGCGCTATAGAGTCTATGTATACACACAGTCATAGACCAGAGGGTACCCCAAACCACCAGAAAAAATTTGGGACCGATCCGACCATGTGGAAGGAAGTTACAGCTGATATACATATCCACCAGTTGGAGGCGCTATGGCGTATGTACACACACTGTCATAGACCAGAGGGTACCCCGAACCACCAGAAAAAAATTCGGGCAGATCCGACCATGTGGGAGGAAGTTACGGCAAATATACATTTCCACCAGTTGGTGGCGCTATAGAGTCTATGGACACGCAGATTCAAAGAGTGGAGGGTGACCCGACCGACCAAAAAAAATTTAGAGACGATCCGACCATGTGGAAGGAAGCTATGGTTGTATACATTTCCGCCAGTTGGTGGCGCTATAGCGTATGTACACACCCTGTCATAGACCAGAGGACACCTTGAACCACCAGAAAAAAATTCGGGCAGATCCGACCATGTGGGAGAAAGTTACGGCAGATATACATTTCCACCAGTTGGTGGCGCTATAGAGTCTATGTACACACCCAGTCATAGACTGGAGGGTATCCCAAACCACCAGAAAAAATTTGGGGCAGATCCGACCATGTGGAAGGAAGTTACAGGTGATATACATTTCCACCAGTTGGTGGCGCTATACAGTCTATGTACACACAGTATAACAGACCAGAGATTGACCCGACACACCAAAAAAAATTTCAAGACAATCTGACCATGAATCAGGAAGTTACGGCAGATATACATTTCCACCAGTTGGTGGCGCTGTGTTTTGAACATGGGTTCTGGAGCGTTAGGTGCGTTCTGTCATGATAGACTTCTCCACCGAAAATCATAGTGATACGTGCCACGGGTGGCGAGGGATAATGAATTGAAACTTCTAGGTGGCGCTAGTGTGTCAATTTAGATTGGTGTCACATGGGAGCACCACCAGGGCGCTCAGGCCTGGATTCTGACCTTACGTGTAAGATTTCAGCAGCCTGTGACCTTCTGCGGGCGAAATATGAGCCTTCGATGGTCAATGGCGAAGGCTGACCATTCGCCGTGGCCACGCCCACCACATGTGCTTTACACACATCACAGTCCATCGACTGACATCATCAGTCTGTCAGTCAAACTGTGTATTGACTTTGATGTACATTGCTTCAAGGCAAGGCCAGACACCAGGCAGGGCCAGATATGGTAAAAGTTAAGGTTAAAGTAAAAGTTTGGTGGCGTGCCACGCCCACATCCTACGGAGCAGCCCAAAATCCTTCGCAATTTAACGTGGGCCGTCTGTCTAGTGTCCGTTGATGCTACAACGGACTCATTCGGTCAAACCCCCTAGGAGGAGTTCGTCGAGATACGACCCCTACATCCTCCCCCAAATGGCCGCCGCCACCTAAAATGGCCGACTTCCTGTTGGTTTTTGAACATGGGTTCTTGAGACTTTTTTGTGCGTCCTGTCACGAGTGATGTCTCCTGCGAAAATCATGCCCATACGTGCAACAGGAGGCGAGGGATAATTATTTTAAAACTTGTAGGTGGCGCTAGTGAGTCAATTTGGCTTGGTTTCAAATGGGGGCCCCACCAGGGCCCTCGGGCCTGGAATCTGCCCCCCCTTATGAGTTTTCAAGCACATGCGACCTTCTGCGGGCGAATGATGACCCTTTCTTTGTAAACGGCGAGGCCTGAGCATTCGCCGCCAGGCCACGCCCACCACGTGCGCTTTTCCTGCATCATGGTCCATCAACAGGCTTCACCAGGCTGTCAGGCAGTGACCTTGTGACCTCGGTGTTCATCTGATGAATCTCCTGCCAGAAAAGGCCTCATGTAGATGACACGCCTTTAGCCTGTCGCCAATAGGTGGCGCTGCGACGAAATCAGGAAGTGACCTACGGGGACCTTCGGGGCGGGGCCATGATCACATGTACCAAGTATGATGAAGATCTGACCACGTGGAGCCAAGTTATTCACGTCTACAGTTACGCTCAGCGTGCAAGGCCCGGAAAAATGAAAAAGGGCAAAATTTGGGGGCGTGCCACGCCCAGATCGTACGGAATATCCCAAAATCCTTCGCAATTTAACGTCGGCCATCCGTCTAGTGTCCGTTGATGCAACAACGGACTCATTCGGTCAAACCCCCTAGGAGGAGTTCGTCGAGATACGACCCCAACTTCTGGCCCGAAAAAGGCCGCCGCCATCCAAAATGGCCGACTTCCTGTTCGTTTTACAATATGGGTTCTTGAGACTTTTTGGTCCGTCCTGTCACAATAGACGTCTCCGCCAAGTTTCGTGACGATAGGTTAAACTGGTGGCGGGGGCCAATTTTTTCCAAATTAAAAGGTGGCGCTAGAGAGCCAAATTTGGAACATGATATTTGGGACCCCTAAAATATCAAATTTTTCGCCAGACCTGACGCGCCTGCAAAAATTGGTGAGTTTTGGGGCATGTTAAGGCCCCCAAAAATGCGATCATTTCGGGAGAATAATAATAATAATAATAATAAACATTACGATTACAATAGGGCTTTCGCACTGGTCAGTGCTCGAGCCCTAATAATAATAAAAAGAAACGGAACGATTACAATAGGGCTTTCGCACTGGTCAGTGCTCGAGCCCTAATAATAATAAACATTACGATAACAATAGGGCTTTCGCACTGGTCAGTGCTCGAGCCCTAATAATAATAATAATAATAAACATTACGATTACAATAGGGCTTTCGCACTGGTCAGTGCTCGAGCCCTAATAATAAACATTAAAACTGCAAGCAGTGATGAGCGGGCTCGAGCACCCCGACGCGGTCGGGGGTACGCGCGGGTCGGGGGTGCGCGCGGGTCAGGGGCGCGCGCGCGACCGGACGGGCGTGCGGACGCGCCGTACGAAAAACCGCGGCGATCGGATAAGCGGTAAGGGATTTACGGCATTTACAAATTTCCGCCAGGAGGGGGCGACGCCGGCGGCGAGGCGGGTGCGCGGTCAAGTCCCGTTCGACGTCCCGAACCGCCATAAAAAAATTCGCAACGATCGGACCGTGCGGTAGGTACTTGTGGCGGATATACGTTTCCACCTGTTGGTGGCGCTATACAGTCTATGCGCCCACATGGTAACGGACCGGAGGGTACCCCGAACCACCAGAAAAAATTAGGTGCGGATCCGACGGTGCGGAAGGAAGTTACGGCTGATATACATTTCCACCAGTTGGTGGTGCTATAGCGTATGTACACACACTGTCATAGACCAGAGGGTACCCCGAACCACCAGAAAAAAATTCGGGCAGATCCGACCATGTGGGAGGAAGTTACGGCAGATATACATTTCCACCAGTTGGTGGCGCTATAGAGTCTATGGACACGCAGATCCAAAGAGTGAGGGTGACCCGACCGACCAAAAAAAATTTAGAGACGATCCGACCATGTGGAAGGAAGTTACGGCTATATACGTTTCCAACAGTTGGTGGCGCTATAGAGTCTATGTATACACACAGTCATAGACCAGAGGGTACCCCAGACCACCAGAAAAAATTTGGGACTGATCCGACCATGTAGAAGGAAGTTACAGCTGATATACATTTCCACCAGTTGTAGGCGCTATAGCGTATGTACACAGATTGTCATAGACCAGAGGGTACCCCGAACCACCAGAAAAAAATTCGGGCAGATCCGACCATGTGGGAGAAAGTTAAGGCAGATATACATTTCCACCAGTTGGTGGCGCTATACAGTCTATGTACACACACAATCATAGACCAGAGGGTACCCCAAACCACCAGAAAAAATTTGGGGCCGATGCGACCATGTGGAAGGAAGTTACAGCTGATATACAGTGAAGAAAATAAGTATTTGAACACCCTGCTATTTTGCTATTTCTCCCACTTAGAAATCATGGAGGGGTCTGAAATTTTCATCGTAGGTGCATGTCCACTGTGAGAGAGATAAACTAAAAAGAAAAATCCAGAAATCACAATGCATGATTTTTTAACAATTTATTTGTGTGATACAGCTGCAAATAAGTATTTGAACACCTGAGAAAATGAATGTTAATATTTGGTACAGTAGCCTTTGTTTGCTATTACAGAGGTCAAACGTTTCCTGTAGTTTTTCACCAGGTTTGCACACACTGCAGGAGGGATCTTGGCCCACTCCTCCACACAGATCTTCTCTAGATCAGTCAGGTTTCTGGGCTGTCGCTGAGAAACACGGAGTTTGAGCTCCCTCCAAAGATTTTCGATTGGGTTCAGGTCTGGAGACTGGCTGGGCCATGCTAGAACCTTGATATGCTTCTTACGGAGCCACTCCTTGGTTTTCCTGGCTGTGTGCTTCGGGTCGTTGTCGTGTTGGAAGACCCAGCCACGACCCATCTTCAATGCTCTGACAGAGGGAAGGAGGTTGTTCCCCAAAATCTCACAATACACGGCCCCAGTCATCCTCTCTTTAATGCAGTGCACTCGTCCTGTCCCATGTGCAGAAAAACACCCCCAAAGCATGATGCTACCACCCCCATGCTTCACAGTAGGGATGGTGTTCTTCGGATTGTACTCTTCATTCTTCTTCCTCCAAACACGCTTATTGGAATTATGACCAAAAAGTTCTATTTTGGTCTCATCTGACCATAAAACTTTCTCCCATGACTCCTCTGTATCATCCAAATGGTCATATGCAAACTTAAGACGGGCCTTGACATGTGCTGGTTTAAGCAGGGGAACCTTTCGTGCCATGCATGATTTCACATCATGACGTCTTAGTGTATTACCTACAGTAACCTTGGAAACGGTGGTCCCAGCTCTTTTCAGGTCATTGACCAAGTCCTGTCGTGTAGTTCTGGGCTGATTCCTCACCTTTCTTAGAATCATTGAGACCCCACGAGGTGATATCTTGCATGGGGCTCCACTCCGATTGAGATTGACCGTCATGTTTAGCTTCTTCCATTTTCTAATGATAGCTCCAACAGTGGACCTTTTTTCACCAAGCTGCTTGGTAATTGCTCCGTAGCCCTTTCCAGCCTTGTGGAGGTGTACAATTTTGTCTCTGGTGTCTTTGGACAGCTCTTTGGTCTTCGCCATGTTACAAGTTAAAGTCTTACTGATTGTATGGGGTGGACAGGTGTCTTTATGCAGCTAACGACCTCAAACAGGTGCATCTGATTCAGGATGATACATGGAGTGCAGGTGGACTTCTAATGGGCAGACTAACAGGTCTTTCAGGGTCAGAATTCTAGATGATACACAGGTGTTCAAATACTTATTTGCAGCTGTATCACACAAATAAATTGTTAAAAAATCATGCATTGTGATTTCTGGATTTTTCTTTTTAGTTTATCTCTCTCACAGTGGACATGCACCTACGATGAAAATTTCAGACCCCTCCATGATTTCTAAGTGGGAGAAATAGCAAAATAGCAGGGTGTTCAAATACTTATTTTCTTCACTGTACATTTCCACCAGTTGGTGGCGCTATAGTGTATGTACACACACTGTCATAGACCAGAGGGTACCCAAAACCACCAGAAAAAAATTTGGGCAGATCGGACCAAGTGAGAGGAAGTTACGGCAGATATACATTTTCACCAGTTGGTGGCGCTATATAGTCTATGTACACACCCAGTCATAGACCGGAGGGTACCCCAAACCACCAGAAAAAATTTGGGGCAGATCCGACATTTTGGAAGGAAGTTACAGCTGATATACATTTCCACCAGTTGTGGCGCTATAGAGTCTATATACACACACAGTCACAGACTGGAGGGTGACCGAACCCACCCAAAAAAATTTGGAGACGATCCGACCATGTGGAAGGAAGTTACAGGTGATATACATTTCCACCAGTTGGTGGCGCTGTGTTTTGAACATGGGTTCTGGAGGGTTAGGTGCGTCCTGTCATGATAGACGTCTCCACCAAAAATCATAGTGATACGTGCAACGGGTGGCGAGGGATAATGAATTGAAACTTCTAGGTGGCGCTAGTGTGTCAACTTAGATTGGTGTCACATGGGAGGACCACCAGGGCGCTCAGGCCTGGATTCTGACCTGACGTGTAAGATTTCAGAAGCCTGTGACCTTCTGCGGCGAAATATGAGCCTTCGATGGTCAATGGCGAAGGCTGACCATTCGCCGTGGCCACGCCCACCACATGTGCTTTACACACATCATAGTCCATCGACTGACATCATCAGTCTGTCAGTCAAACTGTGTATTGACTTTGATGTACATTGCTTCAAGGCAAGGCCAGACACCAGGCAGGGCCAGATAAGGTAAAAGTTAAGGTTAAAGTAAAAGTTTGGTGGCGTGCCACGCCCACATCCTAAGTAGCAGCCCAAAATCCTTCGCAATTTAATATGGGCCATCCGTCTAGTGTCCGTTGATGCTACAACGGACTCATTCGGTCAAACCCCCTAGGAGGAGTTCGTCGAGATACGACCCCTACATCCTCCCCCAAATGGCCGCCGCCACCTAAAATGGCCGACTTCCTGTTGGTCTTTGAACATGGGTTCTTGAGACTTTTTTGTGCGTCCTGTCACGAGTGATGTCTCCTCCGAAAATCATGCCCATACGTGCAACGGGAGGCGAGGGATAATTATTTTAAAACTTGTAGGTGGCGCTAGTGAGTCAATTTGGCTTGGTTTCAAATGGGGGCCCCACCAGGGCCCTCAGGCCTGGAATCTGCCCCCCCTTATGAGTTTTCAAGCACATGCGACCTTCTGCGGGCGAATGATGACCCTTTCTTTGTAAACGGCGAGGCCTGAGCATTCGCCGCCAGGCCACGCCCACCACGTGCGCTTTTCCTGCATCATGGTCCATCAACAGGCTTCACCAGGCTGTCAGGCAGTGACCTTGTGACCTCGGTGTTCATCTGATGAATCTCCTGCCAGAAAAGGCCTCATGTAGATGACACGCCTTTAGCCTGTCGCCAATAGGTGGCGCTGCGACGAAATCAGGAAGTGACCTACGGGGACCTTCGGGGCGGGAACATGATCACATGTACCAAGTATGATGAAGATCTGACCACGTAGAGCCAAGTTATTCACGTCTACAGTTACGCTCAGCGTGCAAGGCCCGGACAGATGAAAAAGGGCAAAATTTGGGGGCGTGCCACGCCCACATCGTATGGAATATCCCAAAATCCTTCGCAATTTAACGTCGGCCATCCGTCTAGTGTCCGTTGATGCAACAACGGACTCATTCGGTCAAACCCCCTAGGAGGAGTTCGTCGAGATACGACCCCAACTTCTGGCCCGAAAAAGGCCGGCGCCATCCAAAATGGCCGACTTCCTGTTCGTTTTCCAATATGGGTTCTTGAGACTTTTTGGTCCGTCCTGTCACGATAGACGTCTCCACCAAGTTTCGTGACGATCGGTGAAAGTGGTGGCGGGGGCTAATTTTTTTTTAAATTCAAGGTGGCGCTAGAGAGCCAATTTTGGAACATTATATTTGAAACCCATAAAATATAAAATTTTTCGCCAGACCTGATGCGCTCAGCAAATTTGGTGAGTTTTCGGGCATGTTGAGGCCCTCAAAAAGGCCGACGGTTGGCAGAATAATAATAATAATAATAATAATAAAACTGCAAGCAGTGATGAGCGGGCTCGAGCACCCCGATGCGGTCGGGGGTACGGGCGGGTCGGGGGTACGCGCGGGTCGAGGGCGCGCGTGTGTCCGGACGGGCGCGCGGACGCGCCGTACGAAAAACCGCGGCGATGGGATAAGCGGTAAGGGAGTTACGGCACTTGCAATTTTCCGGCAGGAGGGGGCGACGCCGGCGGCGAGGCGGGTGCACGGTCACGTCCCGTCCGGCGCCCCGAACCGCCATATAAAAATTCGCGACGATTGGACCGTGCGGTAGGTACTTGCTGCGGATATACGTTTCCGCCTGTGGGTGGCGCTATACAGTCTATGCGCCCACACGGTAACGGACCGGAGGGTACCCCGAACCACCAGAAAAAATTAGGTGCCGATCCGACCGTGCGGAAGGAAGTTACGGCTGATATACATTTCCACCAGTTGGTGGCGCTATAGCGTATGTACACACACTGTCATAGACCAGAGGGTACCCCGAACCACCGGAAAAAAATTTGGGCAGATCCGACCATGTGGGAGGAAGTTACGGCAGATATACAGTTCCACCAGTTGGTGGCGCTATAGAGTCTATGGACACGCAGATTCAAAGAGTGGAGGGTGACCCGACCGTCCAAAAAAAATTTAGAGACGATCCGACCATGTGGAAGGAAGTTACGGCTATATACATTTCCACCAGTTGGTGGCGCTATAGAGTCTATGTATACACACAGTCATAGACCAGAGGGTACCCCGAACCACCAGAAAAAATTTGGGACTGATACGACCATGTGGGAGGAAGTTATGGCAGATATACATTTTCACCAGTTGGTGGCGCTATAGAGTCTATGTACACACACAGTCATAGATCAGAGGGTACCCCAAACCACCAGAAAAAATTTTGGACCGATCCGACCATGTGGGAGGAAGTTACAGCTGATATACATTTCCACCAGTTGGTGGCGCTATAGAGTCTATGTACACACACAGTCATAGACCAGAGGGTACCCCAAACCACCAGAAAAAATTTTGGACCGATCCGACCATGTGGGAGGAAGTTATGGCAGATATACATTTTCACCAGTTGGTGGCGCTATAGTGTATGTACACACACTGTCATAAAGCAGAGGGTACCCCAAACCACCAGAAAAAAATTTGGGCAGATCGGACCAAGTGGGAGGAAGTTACAGCAGATATACATTTTCACCAGTTGGTGGCGCTATAGAGTCTATGTACACACCCAGTCATAGACCGGAGGGTACCCCAAACCACCAGAAAAAATTTGGGGCAGATCCGACCATGTGGAAGGAAGTTACAGGTGATATACATTTCCACCAGTTGGTGGCGCTGTGTTTTGAACATGGGTTCTGGAGCGTTAGGTGCGTCCTGTCATGATAGACGTCTCCACCGAAAATCATAGTGATACGTGCAACGGGTGGCGAGGGATAATGAATTGAAACTTCTAGGTGGCGCTAGTGTGTCAATTTAGATTGGTGTCACGTGGGAGCACCACCAGGGCGCTCAGGCCTGGATTCTGACCTTACGTGTAAGATTTCAGCAGCCTGTGACCTTCTGCGGGCAAAATATGAGCCTTCGATGGTCAATGGCGAAGGCTGACCATTCGCCGTGGCCACGCCCACCACATGTGCTTTACACACATCACAGTCCATCGACTGACATCATCAGTCTGTCAGTCAAACTGTGTATTGACTTTGATGTACATTGCTTCAAGGCAAGGCCAGACACCAGGCAGGGCCAGATAAGGTAAAAGTTAAGGTTAAAGTAAAAGTTTGGTGGCGTGCCACGCCCACATCCTAAGTAGCAGCCCAAAATCCTTCGCAATTTAACGTGGGCCATCCATCTAGTGTCCGTTGATGCTACAACGGACTCATTCGGTCAAACCCCCTAGGAGTAGTTCGTCGAGATACGACCCCTACATCCTCCCCCAAATGGCCGCCGCCACCTAAAATGGCCGACTTCCTGTTGGTTTTTGAACATGGGTTCTTGAGACTTTTTTGTGCGTCCTGTCACGAGTGATGTCTCCTCCGAAAATCATGCCCATACGTGCAACGGGAGGCGAGGGATAATTATTTTAAAACTTGTAGGTGGCGCTAGTGAGTCAATTTGGCTTGGTTTGAAATGGGGGCCCCACCAGGGCCCTCAGGCCTGGAATCTGCCCCCCCTTATGAGTTTTCAAGCACATGCGACCTTCTGCGGGCGAATGATGACCCTTTCTTTGTAAACGGCGAGGCCTGAGCATTCGCCGCCAGGCCACGCCCACCACGTGCGCTTTTCCTGCATCATGGTCCATCAACAGGCTTCACCAGGCTGTCAGGCAGTGACCTTGTGACCTCGGTGTTCATCTGATGAATCTCCTGGCAGAAAAGGCCTCATGTAGATGACACGCCTTTAGCCTGTCGCCAATAGGTGGCGCTGCGACGAAATCAGGAAGTGACCTACGGGGACTTTCGGGGCGGGGCCATGATCACATGTACCAAGTATGATGAAGATCTGACCACGTGGAGCCAAGTTATTCACGTCTACAGTTACGCTCAGCGTGCAAGGCCCGGACAGATGAAAAAGGGCAAAATTTGGGGGCGTGCCACGCCCACATCGTATGGAATATCCCAAAATCCTTCGCAATTTAACGTCGGCCATCCGTCTAGTGTCCGTTGATGCAAGAACGGACTCATTCGGTCAAACCCCCTAGGAGGAGTTCGTCGAGATACGACCCCAACTTCTGGCCCGAAAAAGGCCGGCGCCATCCAAAATGGCCGACTTCCTGTTCGTTTTCCAATATGGGTTCTTGAGACTTTTTGGTCCGTCCTGTCACGATAGACGTCTCCACCAAGTTTCGTGACGATCGGTGAAACTGGTGGCGGGGGCTAATTTTTTTTAAAATTCAAGGTGGCGCTAGAGAGCCAATTTTGGAACATTATATTTGAAACCCATAAAATATAAAATTTTTCGCCAGACCTGATGCGCTCGCCAAATTTGGTGAGTTTTCGGGCATGTTGAGGCCCTCAAAAAGGCCGACGGTTGGCAGAATAATAATAATAATAATAATAATAATAATAATAATAATAATAAACATTACGATTACAATAGGGCTTTCGCACTGGTCAGTGCTCGAGCCCTAATAATTAAAACTGCAAGCAGTGATGAGCGGGCTCGAGCACCCCGACGCGGTCGGGGGTACGCGCGGGTCGGGGGTACGCGCGGGTCGGGGGCGCGCGCGTGTTCGGACGGGCGCGCGGACGCACCGTACGAAAAACCGCAACGATGGGATAAGCGGTAAGGGAGTTACGGCACTTGCAATTTTCCGCCCGGAGGGGGCGACGCTGGCGGGGAGGCTGGTGCGCGGTCACGTCCCGTCCGGCGCCCCGAACCGCCATAAAAAAATTTGCGACGATCGGACCGTGCGGTAGGTACTTGCGGCGGATATACGTTTCCGCCTGTGGGTGGCGCTATACAGTCTATGCGCCCACACGGTAACGGACCGGAGGGTACCCCGAACCACCAGAAAAAATTAGGTGCCAATCCGACCGTGCGGAAGGAAGTTACGGCTGATATACATTTCCACCAGTTGGTGGCGCTATAGCGTATGTACACACACTGTCATAGACCAAAGGGTACCCCGAACCACCAGAAAAAAATTCGGGCAGATCCGACCATGTGGGAGGAAGTTACGGCAGATATACATTTCCACCAGTTGGTGGCGCTATAGAGTCTATGGACACGCAGATTCAAAGAGTGGAGGGTGACCCGACCGACCAAAAAAAAATTTGGGACCGATCCGACCATGTGGAAGGAAGTTACAGCTGATATACATTTCCACCAGTTGGTGGCGCTATAGAATCTATGGAGACGCAGATTCAAAGAGTGGAGGGTGACCCGACCGACCCAAAAAAATTTTAGAGACGATCCGACCATGTGGAAGGAAGTTACGGCTATATACATTTCCACCAGTTGGTGGCGCTATAGAGTCTATGTACACAAAGAGTCATAGACCAGAGGGTACCCCAAACCACCAGAAAAAATTTGGGACCGATCTGACCATGTGGAAGGAAGTTACGGCAGATATACATTTTCACCAGTTGGTGGCGCTATAGAGTCTACGTACACAAACAGTCATAGGCCAGAGGGTACCCCAAACCACCAGAAAAAATTTGGGGCCGATCCGACCATGTGGAAGGAAGTTACAGCTGATATACATTTCTACCAGTTGGTGGCGCTATAGCGTATGTTCACACACTGTCATAGACCAGAGGGTACCCCGAACCACTGGAAAAAAATTCGGGCAGATCCGACCATGTGGGAGGAAGTTACGGCAGATATACATTTCCACCAGTTGGTGGCGCTATAGAGTCGATGGACACGCAGATTTAAAGTGTGGAGGGTGACCCGACCGACCAAAAAAAATTTAGAGACGATCGGACCATGTGGAAGGAAGTTAGAGCTATATACATTTCCACCAGTTGGTGGCGCTATAGAGTCTATGTACACACACAGTCATAGACCAGAGGGTACCCCAAACCACCAGAAAAAATTTGGGGCCGATCCGACCATGTGGAAGGAAGTTACAGCTGATATACATTTCCACCAATTGGTGGCGCTATAGAGTCTATGTACACACAGTATAACAGACCAGAGATTGACCCAACACACCAAAAACAAATTCAAGACAATCTGACCATGAATCAGGAAGTTACGGCATATATAAATTTCCACCAGTTGGTGGCGCTATACAGTCTATGTACACACACAGTCATAGACCAGAGGGTACCCCAAACCACCAGAAAAAATTTGGGGCCGATGCGACCATGTGGAAGGAAGTTACAGCTGATATACATTTCCACCAGTTGGTGGCGCTATAGTGTATGTACACACACAGTCATAGACCAGAGGGTACCCCAAACCACCAGAAAAAAATTTGGGCAGATCGGACCAAGTGGGAGGAAGTGACGGCAGATATACATTTTCACCAGTTGGTGGCGCTATAGAGTCTATGTACACACCCAGTCATAGACTGGAGGGTATCCCAAACCACCAGAAAAAATTTGGGGCAGGTCCGACCATGTGGAAGGAAGTTACAGCTGATATACATTGCCACCAATAGGTGGTGCTATACAGTCTATGTACACACAGTATAACAGACCAGAGATTGACCCAACACACCCAAAAAAATTTCAAGACAATCTGACCATGAATCAGGAAGTTATGGCAGATATACATTTCCACCAGTTGGTGGCGCTATAGAGTCCATATACACACACAGTCACAGACTGGAGGGTGACCGAACCCACCCAAAAAATTAGGAGACGATCCGACCATGCGTGAGGAAGTTACAGCAGATATACATTTCCACCAGTTGGTGGCGCTGTGTTTTGAACATGGGTTCTGGAGCGTTAGGTGCGTCCTGTCATGATAGACTTCTCCACCGAAAATCATAGTGATACGTGCAACGGGTGGCGAGGGATAATGAATTGAAACTTCTAGGTGGCGCTAGTGTGTCAATTTGGATTGGTGTCACATGGGAGCACCACCAGGGCGCTCAGGCCTGGATTCTGACCTTACGTGTAAGATTTCAGCAGCCTGTGACCTTCTGCGGGCAAAATATGAGCCTTCGATGGTCAATGGCGAAGGCTGACAATTCGCCGTGGCCACGCCCACCACATGTGCTTTACACACATCATAGTCCATCGACTGACGTCATCAGTCTGTCAGTCAAACTGTGTATTGACTTTGATGTACATTGCTTCAAGGCAAGGCCAGACACCAGGCAGGGCCAGATAAGGTAAAAGTTAAGGTTAAAGTAAAAGTTTGGTGGCGTGCCACGCCCACATCCAATGGAGCAGCCCAAAATCCTTCGCAATTTAACGTGGGCCATCCGTCTAGTGTCCGTTGATGCTACAACGGACTCATTCGGTCAAACCCCCTAGGAGGAGTTCGTCGAGATACGACCCCTACATCCTCCCCCAAATGGCCGCCGCCACCTAAAATGGACGACTTCCTGTTGGTTTTTGAACATGGGTTCTTGAGACTTTTTTGTGCGTCCTGTCACGGGTGATGTCTCCTCCGAAAATCATGCCCATACGTGCAACGGGAGGCGAGGGATAATTATTTTAAAACTTGTAGGTGGCGCTAGTGAGTCAATTTGGCTTGGTTTCAAATGGGGGCCCCACCAGGGCCCTCAGGCCTGGAATCTGCCCCCCCTTATGAGTTTTCAAGCACATGCGACCTTCTGCGGGCGAATGATGACCCTTTCTTTGTAAACGGCGAGGCCTGAGCATTCGCCGCCAGGCCACGCCCACCACGTGCGCTTTTCCTGCATCATGGTCCATCAACAGGCTTCACCAGGCTGTCAGGCAGTGACCTTGTGACCTCGGTGTTCATCTGATGAATCGCCTGCCAGAAAAGGCCTCATGTAGATGACACGCCTTTAGCCTGTCGCCAATAGGTGGCGCTGCGACGAAATCAGGAAGTGACCTACGGGGACCTTCGGGGCGGGGCCATGATCACATGTACCAAGTATGATGAAGATCTGACCACGTGGAGCCAAGTTATTCACGTCTACAGTTACGCTCAGCGTGCAAGGCCCGGACAGATGAAAAAGGGCAAAATTTGGGGGCGTGCCACGCCCACATCGTATGGAATATCCCAAAATCCTTCGCAATTTAACGTCGGCCATCCGTCTAGTGTCCGTTGATGCAACAACGGACTCATTCGGTCAAACCCCCTAGGAGGAGTTCGTCGAGATACGACCCCAACTTCTGGCCCGAAAAAGGCCGCCGCCATCCAAAATGGCCGACTTCGTGTGCATTTTCCAAAATGGGTTCTTGAGACTTTTTGGTCCGTCCTGTCACGATAGACGTCTCCACCAAGTTTCGTGACGATCGGTGAAAGTGGTGGCGGGGGCTAATTTTTTTTAAAATTCAAGGTGGCGCTAGAGAGCCAATTTTGGAACATGATATTTGAAACCCATAAAATATAAAATTTTTCGCCAGACCTGATGCGCTCGCCAAATTTGGTGAGTTTTCGGGCATGTTGAGGCCCTCAAAAAGGCCGACGGTTGGCAGAATAATAATAATAATAATAATAATAAACATTAAAACTGCAAGCAGTGATGAGCGGGCTCGAGCACCCCGACGCGGTCGGGGGTACGCGCGGGTCGGGGGTACATGTGGGTCGGGGGCGCACGCGTGTCCGGACGGGCGCGCGGACGCGCCGTTCGAAAAACTGTGGCGATGGGATAAGCGGTAAGGGAGTTACGGCACTTGCAATTTTCCGCCAGGAGGGGGCGACGCCGGCGGCGAGGCGGGTGCGCGGTCACGTCCCGTCCGACGCCCCGAACCGCCATAAGAAAATTCGCGACAATCGGACCGTGCGGTAGGTACTTGCGGCGGATATACGTTTCCGCCTGTGGGTGGCGCTATACAGTCTATGCGCCCACACGGTAACGGACCGGAGGGTACCCCGAACCACCAGAAAAAATTAGGTGCCGATCCGACCGTGCGGAAGGAAGTTACGGCTGATATACATTTCCACCAGTTGGTGGCGCTATAGCATATGTACACACACTGTCATAGACCAGAGGGTACCCCGAACCACCGGAAAAAAATTCGGGCAGATCCGACCATGTGGGAGGAAGTTACGGCAGATATACATTTCCACCAGTTGGTGGCGCTATAGAGTCTATGTACACACACAGTCATAGACCAGAGGGTACCCCAAACCACCAGAAAAAATTTGGGGCCGATATGACCATGTGGAAGGAAGTTACAGCTGATATACATTTCTACCAGTTGGTGGCGCTATAGCGTATGTACACACACTGTCATAGACCAGAGGGTACCCTGAACCACCGGAAAAAAATTCGGGCAGATCCGACCATGTGGGAGGAAGTTACGGCAGATATACATTTCCACCAGTTGGTGGCGCTATAGAGTCTATGGACACGCAGATTCAAAGAGTGGAGGGTGACCCGACTGACCAAAAAAAATTTAGAGACGATCAGACCATGTGGAAGGAAGTTACAGCTATATACATTTCCACCAGTTGGTGGCGCTATAGAGTCTATGTACACACACAGTCATAGACCAGAGGGTACCCCAAACCACCAGAAAAAATTAGGGGCCGATCCGACCATGTGGAAGGAAGTTACAGCTGATATACATTTCCACCAATTGGTGGCGCTATACAGTCTATGTACACACAGTATAACAGACCAGAGATTGACCCAACACACCAAAAAAAAAATCAAGACAATCTGACCATGAATCAGGAAGTTACGGCATATATACATTTCCACCAGTTGGTGGCGCTGTGTTTTGAACATGGGTTCTGGAGCGTTAGGTGCGTCCTGTCATGATAGACGTCTCCACCGAAAATCATAGTGATACGTGCAACGGGTGGCGAGGGATAATGAATTGAAACTTCTAGGTGGCGCTAGTGTGTCAATTTAGATTGGTGTCACATGGGAGCACCACCAGGGCGCTCAGGCCTGGATTCTGACCTTACGTGTAAGATTTCAGCAGCCTGTGACCTTCTGCGGGCAAAATATGAGCCTTCGATGGTCAATGGCGAAGGCTGACCATTCGCCGTGGCCACGCCCACCACATGTGCTTTACACACATCACAGTCCATCGACTGACATCATCAGTCTGTCAGTCAAACTGTGTATTGACTTTGATGTACATTGCTTCAAGGCAAGGCCAGACACCAGGCAGGGCCAGATAAGGTAAAAGTTAAGGTTAAAGTAAAAGTTTGGTGGCGTGCCACGCCCACATCCTAAGTAGCAGCCCAAAATCCTTCGCAATTTAACGTGGGCCATCCATCTAGTGTCCGTTGATGCTACAACGGACTCATTCGGTCAAACCCCCTAGGAGGAGTTCGTCGAGATACGACCCCTACATCCTCCCCCAAATGGCCGCCGCCACCTAAAATGGCCGACTTCCTGTTGGTTTTTGAACATGGGTTCTTGAGACTTTTTTGTGCGTCCTGTCACGAGTGATGTCTCCTCCGAAAATCATGCCCATACGTGCAACGGGAGGCGAGGGATAATTATTTTAAAACTTGTAGGTGGCGCTAGTGAGTCAATTTGGCTTGGTTTGAAATGGGGGCCCCACCAGGGCCCTCAGGCCTGGAATCTGCCCCCCCTTATGAGTTTTCAAGCACATGCGACCTTCTGCGGGCGAATGATGACCCTTTCTTTGTAAACGGCGAGGCCTGAGCATTCGCCGCCAGGCCACGCCCACCACGTGCGCTTTTCCTGCATCATGGTCCATCAACAGGCTTCACCAGGCTGTCAGGCAGTGACCTTGTGACCTCGGTGTTCATCTGATGAATCTCCTGGCAGAAAAGGCCTCATGTAGATGACACGCCTTTAGCCTGTCGCCAATAGGTGGCGCTGCGACGAAATCAGGAAGTGACCTACGGGGACTTTCGGGGCGGGGCCATGATCACATGTACCAAGTATGATGAAGATCTGACCACGTGGAGCCAAGTTATTCACGTCTACAGTTACGCTCAGCGTGCAAGGCCCGGACAGATGAAAAAGGGCAAAATTTGGGGGCGTGCCACGCCCACATCGTATGGAATATCCCAAAATCCTTCGCAATTTAACGTCGGCCATCCGTCTAGTGTCCGTTGATGCAAGAACGGACTCATTCGGTCAAACCCCCTAGGAGGAGTTCGTCGAGATACGACCCCAACTTCTGGCCCGAAAAAGGCCGGCGCCATCCAAAATGGCCGACTTCCTGTTCGTTTTCCAATATGGGTTCTTGAGACTTTTTGGTCCGTCCTGTCACGATAGACGTCTCCACCAAGTTTCGTGACGATCGGTGAAACTGGTGGCGGGGGCTAATTTTTTTTAAAATTCAAGGTGGCGCTAGAGAGCCAATTTTGGAACATTATATTTGAAACCCATAAAATATAAAATTTTTCGCCAGACCTGATGCGCTCGCCAAATTTGGTGAGTTTTCGGGCATGTTGAGGCCCTCAAAAAGGCCGACGGTTGGCAGAATAATAATAATAATAATAATAATAATAATAATAATAATAATAATAATAATAATAAACATTACGATTACAATAGGGCTTTCGCACTGGTCAGTGCTCGAGCCCTAATTACGATTACAATAGGGCTTTCGCACTGGTCAGTGCTCGAGCCCTAATTAAAACTGCAAGCAGTGATGAGCGGGCTCGAGCACCCCGACGCGGTCGGGGGTACGCGCGGGTCGGGGGTACACGCGGGTCGGGGGCGCGCGCATGTTCGGACGGGCGCGCGGACGCACCGTACGAAAAACCGCAATGATGGGATAAGCGGTAAGGGAGTTACGGCACTTGCAATTTTCCGCCCGGAGGGGGCGATGCCGGCGGCGAGGCTGGTGCGCGGTCACGTCCCGTCCGGCGCCCCGAACCGCCATAAAAAAATTCACGACGATCGGACCGTGCGGTAGGTACTTGCGGCGGATATACGTTTCCGCCTGTGGGTGACGCTATACAGTCTATGCGTCCACACGGTAACGGACCGGAAGGGTACCCCGAACCACCAGAAAAAATTAGGTGCCGATCCGACCGTGCGGAAGGAAGTTACGGCTGATATACATTTCCACCAGTTGGTGGCGCTATAGCGTATGTACACACACTGTCATAGACCAAAGGGTACCCCGAACCACCAGAAAAAAATTCGGGCAGATCCGACCATGTGGGAGGAAGTTACGGCAGATATACATTTCCACCAGTTGGTGGCGCTCTAGAGTCTATGGACACGCAGATTCAAAGAGTGGAGGGTGACCCGACCGACCCAAAAAAATTTAGAGACGATCCGACCATGTGGAAGGAAGTTACGGCTATATACATTTCCACCAGTTGGTGGCGCTATAGCGTATGTACACACACTGTCATAGACCAGAGGGTACCCCGAACCACCAGAAAAAATTTGGGACCGATCCGACCATGTGGAAGGAAGTTACAGCTGATATACATATCCACCAGTTGGAGGCGCTATGGCGTATGTACACACACTGTCATAGACCAGAGGGTACCCCGAACCACCAGAAAAAAATTCGGGCAGATCCGACCATGTGGGAGAAAGTTACGGCAGATATAAATTTCCACCAGTTGGTGGTGCTATACAGTCTATGTACACACACAGTCATAGACCAGAGGGTACCCCAAACCACCAGAAAAAGTTTGGGGCCGATGCGACCATGTGGAAGGAAGTTACAGCTGATATACATTTCCACCAGTTGGTGGCGCTATAGTGTATGTACACACACAGTCATAGACCAGAGGGTACCCCAAACTACCAGAAAAAAATTTGGGCAGATCGGACCAAGTGGGAGGAAGTGACGGCAGATATACATTTTCACCAGTTGGTGGCGCTATAGAGTCTATGTACACACCCAGTCATAGACTGGAGGGTATCCCAAACCACCAGAAAAAATTTGGACCATGAATCAGGAAGTTATGGCAGATATACATTTCCACCAGTTGGTGGCCCTATAGAGTCCATATACACACACAGTCACAGACTGGAGGGTGACCGAACCCACCCAAAAAATTAGGAGACGATCCGACCATGCGTGAGGAAGTTACAGCAGATATACATTTCCACCAGTTGGTGGCGCTGTGTTTTGAACATGGGTTCTGGAGCGTTAGGTGCGTCCTGTCATGATAGACGTCTCCACCGAAAATCATAGTGATACATGCCACGGGTGGCGAGGGATAATGAATTGAAACTTCTAGGTGGCGCTAGTGTGTCAATTTAGATTGGTGTCACATGGGAGCACCACCAGGGCGCTCAGGCCTGGATTCTGACCTTACGTGTAAGATTTCAGCAGCCTGTGACCTTCTGCGGGCAAAATATGAGCCTTCGATGGTCAATGGCGAAGGCTGACCATTCGCCGTGGCCACGCCCACCACATGTGCTTTACACACATCACAGTCCATCAACTGACATCATCAGTCTGTCAGTCAAACTGTGTATTGACTTTGATGTACATTGCTTCAAGGCAAGGCCAGACACCAGGCAGGGCCAGATAAGGTAAAAGTTAAGGTTAAAGTAAAAGTTTGGTGGCGTGCCACGCCCACATCCTAAGTAGCAGCCCAAAATCCTTCGCAATTTAACGTGGGCCATCCGTCTAGTGTCCGTTGATGCTACAACGGACTCATTCGGTCAAACCGCCTAGGAGGAGTTCGTCGAGATACGACCCCTACATCCTCCCCCAAATGGCCGCCGCCACCTAAAATGGACGACTTCCTGTTGGTTTTTGAACATGGGTTCTTGAGACTTTTTTGTGCGTCCTGTCACGAGTGATGTCTCCTCCGAAAATCATGCCCATACGTGCAACGGGAGGCGAGGGATAATTATTTTAAAACTTGTAGATGGCGCTAGTGAGTCAATTTTGCTTGGTTTCAAATGGGGGCCCCACCAGGGCCCTCAGGCCTGGAATCTGCCCCCCCTTATGAGTTTTCAAGCACATGCGACCTTCTGCGGGCGAATGATGACCCATTCTTTGTAAACGGCGAGGCCTGAGCATTCGCCGCCAGGCCACGCCCACCACGTGCGCTTTTCCTGCATCATGGTCCATCAACAGGCTTCACCAGGCTGTCAGGCAGTGACCTTGTGACCTCGGTGTTCATCTGATGAATCTCCTGCCAGAAAAGGCCTCATGTAGATGACACGCCTTTAGCCTGTCGCCAATAGGTGGCGCTGCGACGAAATCAGGAAGTGACCTACGGGGACGTTCGGGGCGGGGCCATGATCACATGTACCAAGTATGATGAAGATCTGACCACGTGGAGCCAAGTTATTCACGTCTACAGTTACGCTCAGCGTGCAAGGCCCGGGCAGATGAAAAAGGGCAAAATTTGGGGGCGTGCCACGCCCACATCGTACGGAATGTCCCAAAATCCTTCGCAATTTAACGTCGGCCATCCGTCTAGTGTCCGTTGATGCAACAACGGACTCATTCGGTCAAACCCCCTAGGAGGAGTTCGTCGAGATACGACCCCAACTTCTGGCCCGAAAAAGGCCGGCGCCATCCAAAATGGCCGACTTCCTGTTCGTTTTACAATATGGGTTCTTGAGACTTTTTGGTCCGTCCTGTCACGATAGACGTCTCCACAAAGTTTCGTGACGATAGGTGAAACTGGTGTCGGGGGCCAATTTTTTCAAAAATAAAAGGTGGCGCTAGAGAGTCAATTTTGGAACATTGTTTTCGGGACCCCCACCAGATCGAAATTTTCGGCAGACCTGACACGCTTGCAAAATTTGGTGAGTTTTCGGGCATGTTCAGGCCCTCAAAATGGCCGTCGAATCGGCAGAATAATAATAATAATAATAATTAAAACTGCAAGCAGTGATGAGCGGGCTCGAGCACCCCGACGCTGTCGGGGGTACGCGCGGGACGGGGGTACGCGCGGGACGGGGGCGCGCGGACGCGCCGTTCGAAAAACTGTGGCGATGGGATAAGCGGTAAGGGAGTTACGGCACTTGCAATTTTCCGCCAGGAGGGGGCGACGCCGGCGGCGAGGCGGGTGCGCGGTCACGTCCCGTCCGACGCCCCGAACCGCCATAAGAAAATTCGCGACGATCGGACCGTGCGGTAGGTACTTGCGGCGGATATCCGTTTCCGCCTGTGGGTGGCGCTATACAGTCTATGCGCCCACACGGTAACGGACCGGAGGGTACCCCGAACCACCAGAAAAAATTAGGTGCCGATCCGACCGTGCGGAAGGAAGTTACGGCTGATATACATTTCCACCAGTTGGTGGCGCTATAGCGTATGTACACACACTGTCATAGACCAGAGGGTACCCCGAACCACCGGAAAAAAATTCGGGCAGATCCGACCATGTGGGAGGAAGTTACGGCAGATATACATTTCCACCAGTTGGTGGCGCTATAGAGTCTATGGACACGCAGATTGAAAGAGTGGAGGGTGACCCGACCGACCAAAAAAAAATTTAGAGACTATCCGACCATGTGGAAGGAAGTTACGGCTATATACATTTCCACCAGTTGGTGGCGCTATAGAGTCTATGTACACACACAGTCATAGACCAGACGGTACCCCAAACCACCAGAAAAAATTTGGGACCGATCCGACCATGTGGAAGGAAGTTACGGCAGATATACATTTTCACCAGTTGGTGGCGCTATAGAGTCTATGTACACACACAGTCATAGACCAGAGGGTACCCCAAACCACCAGAAAAAATTTGGGGCAGATCCGACCATGTGGGAGGAAGTTACGGCAGATATACATTTCCACCAGTTGGTGGCGCTATAGAGTCTATGGACACGCAGATTCAAAGAGTGGAGGGTGACCCGACTGACCAAAAAAAATTTAGAGACGATCAGACCATGTGGAAGGAAGTTACAGCTGATATACATTTCCACCAATTGGTGGCGCTATACAGTCTATGTACACACAGTATAACAGACCAGAGATTGACCCAACACACCAAAAAAAAATTCAAGACAATCTGACCATGAATCAGGAAGTTACGGCATATATACATTTCCACCAGTTGGTGGCGCTGTGTTTTGAACATGGGTTCTGGAGCGTTAGGTGCGTCCTGTCATGATAGACGTCTCCACCGAAAATCATAGCGATATGTGCAAAGGGTGGCGAGGGATAATGAATTGAAACTTCTAGGTGGCGCTAGTGTGTCAATTTAGATTGGTGTCACATGGGAGCACCACCAGGGCGCTCAAGCCTGGATTCTGACCTTACGTGTAAGATTTCAGCAGCCTGTGACCTTCTGCGGGCAAAATATGAGCCTTCGATGGTCAATGGCGAAGGCTGACCATTCGCCGTGGCCACGCCCACCACATGTGCTTTACACACATCATAGTCCATCGACTGACATCATCAGTCTGTCAGTCAAACTGTGTATTGACTTTGATGTACATTGCTTCAAGGCAAGGCCAGACACCAGGCAGGGCCAGATAAGGTAAAAGTTAAGGTTAAAGTAAAAGTTTGGTGGCGTGCCACGCCCACATCCTATGGAGCAGCCCAAAATCCTTCGCAATTTAACGTGGGCCATCCGTCTAGTGTCCGTTGATGCTACAACGGACTCATTCGGTCAAACCCCCTAGGAGGAGTTCGTCGAGATACGACCCCTACATCCTCCCCCAAATGGCCGCCGCCACCTAAAATGGCCGACTTCCTGTTGGTTTTAGAACATGAGTTCTTGAGACTTTTTGTGCGTCCTGTCACGAGTGATGTCTCCTCCGAATATCATGCCCATACGTGCAACGGGAGGCGAGGGATAATTATTTTAAAACTTGTAGGTGGCGCTAGTGAGTCAATTTGGCTTGGTTTCAAATGGGGGCCCCACCAGGGCCCTCAGGCCTGGAATCTGCCCCCCCTTATGAGTTTTCAAGCACATGCGACCTTCTGCGGGCGAATGATGACCCTTTCTTTGTAAACGGCGAGGCCTGAGCATTCGCCGCCAGGCCACGCCCACCACGTGCGCTTTTCCTGCATCATGGTCCATCAACAGGCTTCACCAGGCTGTCAGGCAGTGACCTTGTGACCTCGGTGTTCATCTGATGAATCTCCTGCCAGAAAAGGCCTCATGTAGATGACACGCCTTTAGCCTGTCGCCAATAGGTGGCGCTGCGACGAAATCAGGAAGTGACCTACGGGGACCTTCGGGGCGGGGCCATGATCACATGTACCAAGTATGATGAAGATCTGACCACGTGGAGCCAAGTTATTCACGTCTACAGTTACGCTCAGCGTGCAAGGCCCGGACAGATGAAAAAGGGCAAAATTTGGGGGCGTGCCACGCCCACATCGTATGGAATATCCCAAAATCCTTCGCAATTTAACGTCGGCCATCCGTCTAGTGTCCATTGATGCAACAACGGACTCATTCGGTCAAACCCCCTAGGAGGAGTTCGTCGAGATACGACCCCAACTTCTTGCCCGAAAAAGGCCGGCGCCATCCAAAATGGCCGACTTCCTGTTCGTTTTGCAATATGGGTTCTTGAGACTTTTTGGTCCGTCCTGTCACGATAGACGTCTCCACCAAGTTTCGTGACGATCGGTGAAACTGGTGGCGGGGGCCAATTTTTTTTAAATTTCAAGGTGGCGCTAGAGAGCCAATTTTGGAACATTATATTTGAAACCCATAAATATCAAATTTTTCGCCAGACCTGATGCGCTCGCCATATTTGGTGAGTTTTCGGGCATGTTAAGGCCCTCAAAATGGCGCTCAAAGGCGGAGAAGAATAATAATAATAATTAAAACTGCAAGCAGTGATGAGCGGGCTCGAGCACCCCGACGCGGTCGGGGGTACGCGCGGGTCGGGGGCACGCGCGGGTCGGGGGCGCGCGCGTGTCCGGACGGGCGCGCGGACGCGCTGTACGAAAAACCGCGGCGATGGGATAAGCGGTAAGGGAGTTACGGCACTTGCAATTTTCCGCCCGGAGGGGGCGACGCCGGCGGCGAGGCTGGTGCGCGGTCACGTCCCGTCCGGCGCCCCGAACCGCCATAAAAAAATTTGCGACGATCGGACCATGCGGTAGGTACTTGCGGCGGATATACGTTTCCGCCTGTGGGTGGCGCTATACAGTCTATGCGCCCACACGGTAACGGACCGGAGGGTACCCCGAACCACCAGAAAAAATTAGGTGCCGATCCGACTGTGCAGAAGGAAGTTACGGCTGATATACATTTCCACCAGTTGGTGGCGCTATAGCGTATGTACACACACTGTCATAGACCAAAGGGTAACCCGAACCACCAGAAAAAAATTCGGGCAGATCCGACCATGTGGGAGGAAGTTACGGCAGATATACATTTCCACCAGTTGGTGGCGCTATAGAGACTATGGACACGCAGATTCAAAGAGTGGAGGGTGACCCGACCGACCAAAAAATATTTAGAGACGATCCGACCATGTGGAAGGAAGTTACGGCTATATACATTTCCACCAGTTGGTGGCGCTATAGAGTCTATGTATACACACAGTCATAGACCAGAGGGTACCCCGAACCACCAGAAAAAATTTGGGACCGATCCGACCATGTGGAAGGAAGTTACAGCTGATATACATATCCTCCAGTTGGAGGCGCTATAGCGTATGTACACACACTGTCATAGACCAGAGGGTACCCCGAACCACCAGAAAAAAATTCGGGCAGATCCGACCATGCGTGAGGAAGTTACAGCAGATATACATTTCCACCAGTTGGTGGCGCTGTGTTTTGAACATGGGTTCTGGAGCGTTAGGTGCGTCCTGTCATGATAGACTTCTCCACCGAAAATCATAGTGATACGTGCAACGGGTGGCGAGGGATAATGATTTGAAACTTCTAGGTGGCGCTAGTGTGTCAATTTAGATTGGTGTCACATGGGAGCACCACCAGGGCGCTCAGGCCTGGATTCTGACCTTACGTGTAAGATTTCAGCAGCCTGTGACCTTCTGCGGGCGAAATATGAGCCTTCGATGGTAAATGGCGAAGGCTGACCATTCGCCGTGGCCACGCCCACCACATGTGCTTTACACACATCACAGTCCATCAACTGACATCATCAGTCTGTCAGTCAAACTGTGTATTGACTTTGATGTACATTGCTTCAAGGCAAGGCCAGACACCAGGCAGGGCCAGATAAGGTAAAAGTTAAGGTTAAAGTAAAAGTTTGGTGGCGTGCCACGCCCACATCCTAAGTAGCAGCCCAAAATCCTTCGCAATTTAACGTGGGCCATCCGTCTAGTGTCCGTTGATGCTACAACGGACTCATTCGGTCAAACCCCCTAGGAGGAGTTTGTCGAGATACGACCCCTACATCCTCCCCCAAATGGCCGCCGCCACCTAAAATGGCCGACTTCCTGTTGGTTTTAGAACATGGGTTCTTGAGACTTTTTTGTGCGTCCTGTCACGAGTGATGTCTCCTCCGAAAATCATGCCCATACGTGCAACAGGAGGCGAGGGATAATTATTTTAAAACTTGTAGGTGGCGCTAGTGAGTCAATTTGGCTTGGTTTCAAATGGGGGCCCCACCAGGGCCCTCAGGCCTGGAATCTGCCCCCCCTTATGAGTTTTCAAGCACATGCGACCTTCTGCGGGCGAATGATGACCCTTTCTTTGTAAACGGCGAGGCCTGAGCATTCGCCGCCAGGCCACGCCCACCACGTGCGCTTTTCCTGCATCATGGTCCATCAACAGGCTTCACCAGGCTGTCAGGCAGTGACCTTGTGACCTCGGTGTTCATCTGATGAATCTCCTGCCAGAAAAGGCCTCATGTAGATCACACGCCTTTAGCCTGTCGCCAATAGGTGGCGCTGCGACGATATCAGGAAGTGACCTACGGGGACCTTCGGGGCGGGGCCATGATCACATGTACCAAGTATGATGAAGATCTGACCATGTGGAGGCAAGTTATTCACGTCTACAGTTACGCTCAGCGTGCAAGGCCCGGGCAGATGAAAAAGGGCAAAATTTGGGGGCGTGCCACGCCCACATCGTATGGAATATCCCAAAATCCTTCGCAATTTAACGTCGGCCATCCGTCTAGTGTCCGTTGATGCAACAACGGACTCATTCGGTCAAACCCCCTAGGAGGAGTTCGTCGAGATACGACCCCAACTTCTGGCCCGAAAAAGGCCGGCGCCATCCAAAATGGCCGACTTCCTGTTCGTTTTCCAATATGGGTTCTTGAGACTTTTTGGTCCGTCCTGTCACGATAGACGTCTCCACAAAGTTTCGTGACGATAGGTGAAACTGGTGTCGGGGGCCAATTTTTTCAAAAATAAAAGGTGGCGCTAGAGAGTCAATTTTGGAACATTGTTTTCGGGACCCCCACCAGATCGCAATTTTCGGCAGACCTGACGCGCTTGCAAAATTTGGTGAGTTTTCGGGCATGTTCAGGCCCTCAAAATGGCCGTCGAATCGGCAGAATAATAATAATAATAATAATTAAAACTGCAAGCAGTGATGAGCGGGCTCGAGCACCCCGACGCGGTCGGGGGTACGCGCGGGTCGGGGGCGTGCGCGTGACCGGACGGGCGTGCGGACGCGCCGTACGAAAAACTGCGGCGATCGGATAAGCCGTTAGGGAGTTACGGCACTTAAAATTGTCCGCCAGGAGGGGGCGACGCCGGCGGCGAGGCGGTTGCGCGGTCACGTCCCGTCCGGCGCCCCAAACAGCCATAAAAAAATTTGTGACGATCGGACCGTGCGGTAGGTACTTGCAGCGGATATACGTTTCCGCCTGTGGGTGGCGCTATACAGTCTATGCGCCCACATGGTAACGGACCGGAGGGTACCCCGAACCACCAGAAAAAATTAGGTGCCGATTGGACCGTGCGGAAGGAAGTTACGGCTGATATACATTTCCACCAGTTGGTGGCGCTATAGCGTATGTACACACACTGTCATAGACCAGAGGGTACCCCGAACCACCGGAAAAAAATTTGGGCAGATCCGACCATGTGGGAGGAAGTTACGGCAGATAAACATTTCCACCAGTTGGTGGCGCTATAGAGTCTATGGACACGCAAATTCAAAGAGTGGAGGGTGACCTGACCGACCAAAAAAATTTAGAGACGATCCGACCATGTGTAAGGAAGTTATGGCTATATACATTTCCAACAGTTGGTGGCGCTATAGAGTCTATGTACACACACAGTCATAGACCAGAGGGTACCCCAAACCACCAGAAAAAAATTGGGACCGATCCGACCATGTGGAAGGAAGTTACGGCAGATATACATTTTCACCAGTTGGTGGCGCTATAGAGTGTATGTACACACCCAGTCACAGAGTGGAGGGTGACCCAACCCAGCAAAAAAAATTTGGGACCGATCCGACCATGTGGAAGGAAAATTTAGAGACGATCCGACCATGTGTAAGGAAGTTATGGCTATATACATTTCCAACAGTTGGTGGCGCTATAGAGTCTATGTACACACACAGTCATAGACCAGAGGGTACCCCAAACCACCAGAAAAAAATTGGGACCGATCCGACCATGTGGAAGGAAGTTACGGCAGATATACATTTTCACCAGTTGGTGGCGCTATAGAGTGTATGTACACACCCAGTCACAGAGTGGAGGGTGACCCAACCCAGCAAAAAAAATTTGGGACCGATCCGACCATGTGGAAGGAAGTTACAGCTGATATACATTTCCACCAGTTGGTGGCGCTATAGCGTATGTACACACACTGTCATAGACCAGAGGATACCTTGAACCACCAGAAAAAAATTCGGGCAGATCCGACCATGTGGGAGAAAGTTACGGCAGATATACATTTCCACCAGTTGGTGGCGCTATACAGTCTATGTACACACACAGTCATAGACCAGAGGTTACCCCAAACCGGCAGAAAAAATTTGGTGCCGATCCGACCATGTGGAAGGAAGTTACGGCAGATATACATTTCCACCAGTTGGTGGCGCTATAGAGTCTATGGACACGCAGATTCAAAGAGTGGTGGGTGACCCGACCGACCAAAAAAAATTTAGAGACGATCTGACCATGTGAAAGGAAGCTATGGCTATATACATTTCCGCCAGTTGGTGGCGCTATAGAGTGTATGTACACACACAGTAATAGACCAGAGGGTACCCCAAACCACCAGAAAAAATTTGGGACCGATCCGACCATGTGGAAGGAAGATACGGCTGATATACATTTCCACCAGTTGGTGGCGCTATAGAGTCTATGTACACACAGTATAACAGACCAGAGATTGACCCAACCCAGCCAAAAAAATGTGGAGTTGATCCGACCATGCATAATGAAGTTACGGCAGATATACATTTTCGCCAGTTGGTGGCGCTATACAGTCTATGTACACACACAGTCATAGACCAGAGGGTACCCCAAACCACCAGAAAAAATTTGGGGCCGATCCGACCATGTGGAAGGAAGTTACAGCTGATGTACATTTCCACCAGTTGGTGGCGCTATACAGTCTATGTACACACAGTATAACAGACCAGAGATTGACCCAACACACCAAAAAAATTTTCAAGACAATCTGACCATGACTCAGGAAGTTACAGCAGATATACATTTCCACCAGTTGGTGGCGCTGTGTTTTGAACATGGTTTCTAGAGCGTTAGGTGCGTCCTGTCATGATAGACGTCTCCACCGAAAATCATAGTGATATGTGCAACGGGTGGCGAGGGATAATGAATTGAAACTTCTAGGTGGCGCTAGTGTGTCAATTTAGATTGGTGTCACATGGGAGCACCACCAGGGCGCTCAGGCCTGGATTCTGACCTTACGTGTAAGATTTCAGCAGCCTGTGACCTTCTGCGGGCAAAATATGAGCCTTCGATGGTCAATGGCGAAGGCTGACCATTCGCCGTGGCCACGCCCACCACATGTGCTTTACACACATCACAGTCCATCGACTGACATCATCAGTCTGTCAGTCAAACTGTGTATTGACTTTGATGTACATTGCTTCAAGGCAAGGCCAGACACCAGGCAGGGCCAGATAAGGTAAAAGTTAAGGATAAAGTAAAAGTTTGGTGGCGTGCCACGCCCACATCCTAAGTAGCAGCCCAAAATCCTTCGCAATTTAACGTGGGCCACCCGTCTAGTGTCTGTTGATGCTACAACGGACTCATTCGGTCAAACCCCCTAGGAGGAGTTCGTCGAGATACGACCCCTACATCCTCCCCCAAATGGCCGCCGCCACCTAAAATGGCCGACTTCCTGTTGGTTTTTGAACATGGGTTCTTGAGACTTTTTTGTGCGTCCTGTCACGAGTGATGTCTCCTCCGAAAATCATGCCCATACGTGCAACGGGAGGCGAGGGATAATTATTTTAAAACTTCTAGGTGGCGCTAGTGAGTCAATTTGGCTTGGTTTCAAATGGGGGCTCCACCAGGGCCCTCAGGCCCGGAATCTGCCCCCCCTTATGAGTTTTCAAGCACATGCGACCTTCTGCGGGCGAATGATGACCCTTTCTTTGTAAACGGCGAGGCCTGAGCATTCGCCGCCAGGCCACGCCCACCACGTGCGCTTTTCCTGCATCATGGTCCATCAACAGGCTTCACCAGGCTGTCAGGCAGTGACCTTGTGACCTCGGTGTTCATCTGATGAATCTCCTGCCAGAAAAGGCCTCATGTAGATGACACGCCTTTAGCCTGTCGCCAATAGGTGGCGCTGCGACGAAATCAGGAAGTGACCTACGGGGACCTTCGGGGCGGGGCCATGATCACATGTATCAAGTATGATGAAGATCTGACCACGTGGAGCCAAGTTATTCACGTCTACAGTTACGCTCAGCGTGCAAGGCCCGGACAGATGAAAAAGGGCAAAATTTGGGGGCGTGCCACGCCCACATCGTATGGAATATCCCAAAATCCTTCGCAATTTAACGTCGGCCATCCGTCTAGTGTCCGTTGATGCAACAACGGACTCATTCGGTCAAACCCCCTAGGAGGAGTTCGTCGAGATACGACCCCAACTTCTGGCCCGAAAAAGGCCGGCGCCATCCAAAATGGCCGACTTCCTGTTCGTTTTGCAATATGGGTTCTTGAGACTTTTTGGTCCGTCCTGTCACGATAGACGTCTCCACCATGTTTGGTGACGATCGGTGAAACTGGTGGCGGGGGCCAATTTTTTTTAAATTTCAAGGTGGCGCTAGAGAGCCAATTTTGGAACATTATATTTGAAACCCATAAAATATCAAATTTTTCGCCAGACCTGATGCGCTCGCAAAATTTGGTGAGTTTTCGGGCATGTGAAGGCCCTCAAAATGGCGCTCAAAGGCGGAGAAGAATAATAATAATAATAATAATAATAATAAAAAGAAACGGAACGATTACAATAGGGCTTTCGCACTGGTCAGTGCTCGAGCCCTAATAATAATAAACATTACGATTACAATAGGGCTTTCGCACTGGTCAGTGCTCGAGCCCTAATAAACATTACGATTACAATAGGGCTTTCGCACTGGTCAGTGCTCGAGCCCTAATTAAAACTGCAAGCAGTGATGAGCGGGCTCGAGCACCCCGACGCGGTCGGGGGTACGCGCTGGTCGGGGGTACACGCGGGTCAAGGGCGCGCGCGTGTTCGGACGGGCGTGCGGACGCACCGTACGAAAAACCGCAACGATGGGATAAGCGGTAAGGGAGTTACGGCACTTGCAATTTTCCGCCCGGAGGGAGCGACGCCGGCGGCGAGGCTGGTGCGCGGTCACGTCCCGTCCGGCGCCCCGAACCGCCATAAAACAATTTCGCGACGATCGGACCGTGCGGTAGGTACTTGCGGAGGATATACGTTTCCGCCTGTGGGTGGCGCTATACAGTCTATGCGCCCACATGGGAACGGACCAGAGGGTACCCCGAACCACCAGAAAAAAATTCGGGCAGATCCGACCATGTGGGAGGAAGTTACGGCAGATATACATTTTCACCAGTTGGTGGCGCTATAGAGTCTATGGACACGCAGATCCAAAGAGTGGAGGGTGACCCGACCGACCAAAAAGAATTTAGAGACAATCCGACCATGTGGAAGGAAGTTATGGCTATATACATTTCCACCAGTTGGTGGCACTATAGAGTCTATGTATACACACAGTCATAGACCAGAGGGTACCCCGAACCACCAGAAAAAATTTGGGACTGATCCGACCATGTAGAAGGAAGTTACAGCTGATATACATTTCCACCAGTTGGAGGCGCTATAGCGTATGTACACACATTGTCATAGACCAGAGGGTACCCTGAACCACCAGAAAAAAATTCGGGCAGATCCGACCATGTGGGAGAAAGTTACGGCAGATATACATTTCCACCAGTTGGTGGCGCTATACAGTCTATGTACACACACAATCATAGAGCAGAGGGTACCCCAAACCACCAGAAAAAATTTGGGGCCGATGCGACCATGTGGAAGGAAGTTACAGCTGATATACATTTCCACCAGTTGGTGGCGCTATAGTGTATGTACACACACTGTCATAGACCAGAGGGTACCCCAAACCACCAGAAAAAAATTTGGGCAGATCGGACCAAGTGAGAGGAAGTTATGGCAGATATACATTTTCACCAGTTGGTGGCGCTATACAGTCTATGTACACACAGTATAACAGACCAGAGATTGACCCAACACACCAAAAAAAATTTCAAGACAATCTGACCATGAATCAGGAAGTTACGGCAGATATACATTTCCACCAGTTGGTGGCGCTATAGAGTCTATATACACACACAGTCACAGACTGGAGGGTGACCGAACCCACCCAAAAAAAAATTGGAGACGATCCGACCATGTATAAGGAAGTTACGGCAGATATACATTTCCACCAGTTGGTGGCGCTGTGTTTTGAACATGGGTTCTGGAGCGTTAGGTGCGTCCTGTCATGATAGACGTCTCCACTGAAAATCATAGTGATACGTGCCACGGGTGGCGAGGGATAATGAATTGAAACTTCTAGGTGGCGCTAGTGTGTCAATTTAGATTGGTGTCACATGGGAGCACCACCAGGGCGCTCAGGCCTGGATTCTGACCTTACGTGTAAGATTTCAGCAGCCTGTGACCTTCTGCGGGCAAAATATGAGCCTTCGATGGTCAATGGCGAAGGCTGACCATTCGCCGTGGCCACGCCCACCACATGTGCTTTACACACATCACAGTCCATCGACTGACATCATTAGTCTGTCAGTCAAACTGTGTATTGACTTTGATGTACATTGCTTAAAGGCAAGGCCAGACACCAGGCAGGGCCGGATAAGGTAAAAGTTAAGGTTAAGGTAAAAGTTTGGTGGCGTGCCACGCCCACATCCTAAGTAGCAGCCCAAAATCCTTCGCAATTTAACGTGGGCCATCCGTCTAGTGTCCGTTGATGCTACAACGGACTCATTCGGTCAAACCCCCTAGGAGGAGTTCGTCGAGATACGACCCCTACATCCTCCCCCAAATGGCCGCCGCCACCTAAAATGGCCGACTTCCTGTTGGTTTTTGAACATGGGTTCTTGAGACTTTTTTGTGCGTCCTGTCACGAGTGATGTCTCCTCCGAAAATCATGCCCATACGTGCAACGGGAGGCGAGGGATAATTATTTTAAAACTTGTAGGTGGCGCTAGTGAGTCAATTTGGCTTGGTTTCAAATGGGGGCCACACCAGGGCCCTCAGGCCTGGAATCTGCCCCCCCCTTATGAGTTTTCAAGCACATGCGACCTTCTGCGGGCGAATGATGACCCTTTCTTTGTAAACGGCGAGGCCTGAGCATTCGCCGCCAGGCCACGCCCACCACGTGCGCTTTTCCTGCATCATGCTCCATCAACAGGCTTCACTAGGCTGTCAGGCAGTGACCTTGTGACCTCGGTGTTCATCTGATGAATCTCCTGCCAGAAAAGGCCTCATGTAGATGACACGCCTTTAGCCTGTCGCCAATAGGTGGCGCTGCGACGAAATCAGGAAGTGACCTACGGGGACCTTCGGGGCGGGAACATGATCACATGTACCAAGTATGATGAAGATCTGACCTTGTGGAGGCAAGTTATTCACGTCTACAGTTACGCTCAGCGTGCAAGGCCCGGACAGATGAAAAAGGGCAAAATTTGGGGGCGTGCCACGCCCACATCGTATGGAATATCTCAAAATCCTTCGCAATTTAACGTCGGCCATTCGTCTAGTGTCCGTTGATGCAACAACGGACTCATTCGGTCAAACCCCCTAGGAGGAGTTTGTCGAGATATGACCCCAACTTCTGGCCCGAAAAAGGCCGGCGCCATCCAAAATGGCTGTCTTCCTGTTCGTTTTCCAATATGGGTTCTTGAGACTTTTTGGTCCGTCCTGTCACGATAGACGTCTCCACCAAGTTTCGTGACGATCGGTGAAAGTGGTGGCGGGGGCTAATTTTTTTTAAAATTCAAGGTGGCGCTAGAGAGGCAATTTTGGAACATTTTATTTGAAACCCATAAAATATAAAATTTTTCGCCAGACCTGATGCGCTCGCCAAATTTGGTGAGTTTTCGGGCATGTTGAGGCCCTCAAAATGGCGCTCATTTTGGGAGAAGAATAATAATAATAAAAAACATTACGATTACAATAGGGCTTTCGCACTGGTCAGTGCTCGAGCCCTAATAAGAAAAAGAAACGGAACGATTACAATAGGGCTTTCGCACTGGTCAGTGCTCGAGCCCTAATAAGAAAAAGAAACGGAACGATTACAATAGGGCTTTCGCACTGGTCAGTGCTCGAGCCCTAAAAAGAAACGGAACGATTACAATAGGGCTTTCGCACTGGTCAGTGCTCGAGCCCTAATAATGAAGTCGGAATTTTAGGGTAGAAGCCCACATTTGATGAGAAAAAGTCATAATAACAAACGTCAACATAAGCGGCATAGACTTAAGCAGTCTCAACTGGACTACTAGAATAAAGTTGTCATTTTAACAAAACAAATTGAAGTTAGAATCGTAGGAAAATGAAGTTCACATTTGATGAGGAAAAAGTCATAGAATGTGTCAACATAAGCGGACCAACTTAGATAGGTTTTCCCTGTACTACTAGCGTCACAAGACAAATTGACAGGAAAAAAATATTTTAAGTTGTAATCTTATGAGACTAAAGTGAACATCGGACAAGAAAAAGTCTTAACATGAAACAAAAAAAATATTTGTCGACATAAGTGGGACTGACTTAAACAGTCAACAGTCTCAACTGGACTACTAGAATAAAGTTGTCATTTTAACAAAACAAATTTATGAGGGGAAAAATGGAGTTAGAATCATAGGAAAATGAAATCCACATTTGATGAGGAAAAAGTCATAGGATGTGTCAACATAAGCGGACCAACTTAGATAGGTTTGCCCTGTACTACTAGCGTCACAAGACAAATTGACAGGAAAAAAAATATTTTAAGTTGTATATAATATTAATCTATTTTAAGTTGTATAATAAATTAATATCTTAATATAATTTTTTTATTTGTTATAATTTCATTATTTCTTTTACATAATATAAATATTTTAAAGACATTTTGTTAATTTATGATCTAATTATCATTTTTATATTACATAAATGTTTGTTAGAAATTTGTAATTATAAAATGTATGTACTTTTTCAAAGTCTAACTATTTTTCTGTAACTTATTATATACTGTAAATATGATATTTTTCTTATTTTATAATGACATATATATATATATATATATATATATATATATATATATATATATATATATATAATATATATATATATATATATATATATATATATATATATATATATATATATATATATATATATATATATATATATATATATATATATATATATATCATCATATTGTAATTATTTTCTGGACTAATTAACTAAAAATGTTTTACTTGCATAAAACAATGTGAAATACTTATAATAATGAGACGTAATTATAATGATCAAATACATTTACTTATCACATATAATTCCAACATTTTATGGGGTATATAATTTTTTTGATCATTTATAATATAATTACAGTATATCAGTATCTTGATCATTGTAGAATTTTATTTTATTATATAATTTATATATTTAGATAATATAACTTTTTCCCCTGTACTCGCGTCACAAGACAAATTGACAGGAAAAAAATATTTTAAGTTGTAATCTTATATAATTCATATATATAATATTATATAATATCTTACTATAATTTTGTTATTTGTTATAATTTCATTATTTTTTTACATAATATATTTTAAAGACCTTTTGTTAATTTATGATATAATTATCATTTTTATATTACATAAATGTTTATAATTTTGTTAGAAATTTGTAATTATAAAATGTATGTACTTTTTTAAATTTTTTATAATTTCATTATTTTTTTTACATAATATAAATTATAATATAACTTAGATAGGTTTGCCCTGTACTAGCGTCACAAGACAAATTGACAGGGAAAAAATATTTTAAGTTACAACTTAAAATATTTTTAAGTCTTATGTCTTAATCTCTTATGAGACAAAAGTGGATGAGAAAAAATCTTAACATGAAACAAACAAAAAAAAACATTTGTCGACATAAGCGGGACTGACTCACTGTAAGTAGTCTCCATTGTGCTACTAACATTCATTCATTCATTCATTCATTTTCTACCGCTTTTCCTCACGAGGGTCGCGGGGGTGCTGGAGCCAATCCCAGCTGTCTTCGGGCGAGAGGCGGGGTACACCCTGGACTGGTCGCCAGCCAATCACAGGGCACATATAGACAAACAACCATTCACACTCACATCATTCATACCTATGGAAAATTTGGAGTGGCCAATTAACCTAGCATGTTTTTGGAATGTGGGAGGAAACCGGAGTACCCGGAGAAAACCCACGCATGCACGGGGAGAACATGCAAACTCCACACAGAGATGGCCGAGGGTGGGAATTGAACCCTAGTCTCCTAGCTGTGAGGTCTGCGCACTAACCACCAGACCGCCGTGCCGCCCTGCTACTAACATAAAGTTGTCATTTTTGCAGGAAAAAAAATACATTTGTCGACATAAGCGGACCAAGTTAAATGGGTTGCACTGTACTACTTGAGTAAAAATAAAAATACTGTAAATAAATTTGAAGTTGTAATGATGAGAAAAAGATTAGTCGACATAAGCGGGTTCCTCAGGCTACTACAATCAAAAAAATACAGGAAGAAAATCATGAGATGATTTTGTTTTGTTGATATTTTCCGTCATCGTGATTTTTATATTCTCGTCCTGGCAGCTGAGAAATGTTTGCGCCTTGGCGGAGGTCGTGTTGACGGTGTGCTGACAAGTGAGTCATACGGGTCTCAGCAAACATTGAGGAAAATGTGTCAGGCGGCTGCGACGGAAGGGATTTTATAAGCGCTGCCTTCCCAGCTGCTCCCGCTCACACGCCAGACTCTGGCCTCGTCGCGCCTCCCTGCGCCTCGACCGAGCACCCACCCCACAGATGGAGAAGTTCCCCGAGTTCCTGCTGCTGAGCGTGCTCGGTGTTCTGGTGGCTCTGAGCGGCGCTCAGCACCACCTCGCGAGCGCAAGGGCCGGCCCCTGGAGGCAGAGGTTCCAGTGGGAGAGCAACGGCCGTGTGTACAGTTTGCTGAGCACCGGGACCCAGTACAGACCTGTGGCGCAGTCCAGAAGACGGACCCAACTGCTGTTGACCGCCAAAAACACCCACTCGCCTTCCACAAGTGTGGATCTCAGCGAGCCCGCTCGACCGGAGGCTGCGGTTCTGAGGGACCAAGCGTGGTCGCCGAGCAGAGGAGCCAGCCAGGAGTTCTCCGGCGGAGAGCGGAGCGCATCCGGGGACGACACTGGCGCACCGACGGATGCGCCGTCTGTGGACTTTACGCAGAAACCGCTGGGACGCTTGGATTCCACTCCACAGCCCACATCCGGACGGGTAGCGGTGCATCACGATGATGACGATGCGGGTCGCATTGAAACGCCAAATGTGGACCACAGACCAGTTGGAGCGGAACCGGCACCGCCCTCAAGACTGTCCAGCAACGTCGTGGAGGTACATTACTCTCAACAGAGGACGGATCCTGATCCTGATGGGAGTAACCCACGGGATCCGCAAAGTATCCATCACAGGAACTCTGTTTTTTATAACGTCTACCCACCGGACCAAAGGAACAGAGTCCCTGCAAGACCAGTTCTACCAGGACTGGGCCATGGCACCAGGTTATTCTATAATGGTATGAAAATCTTTATATTCTTTCGGGAATAAAGTCCACTTTTGACGAGAAGAAGTCAAAAGTTTGTTGACGTGGCGGATGAGTGGTTAGTGCGCAGGCCACACAGTTAGGAGACCAAAGTTCAATCCCACCCATCACTATGTGGAGTTTGCATGTTCTCCCCGTGCATGCGTGGGTTTTCTCCGGGTACTCCGGTTTCCTCCCACATTCCAAAATCATGTTAGGTTAATTCCATAGGTATTCCATAGGTATGAATGTAAAATTTCATTTTATACCGCTGGGATAGGCTCCAGCGGTATAAAATGAAATGCAGCCTTTAGCCTGGTGGTCAGGCTGGCAATGCTGAGATGTTGTCATTCCACCAAGTTCCCGCGGGATCGACATCGGAAGCTAGCGCTAATCTCACCAAAGAAACATCTCACACATCACCATTTATAAAAACGCTTGGGACCGTCCCAGCATTGGATCATGCAGGTGTACCTAATGTCGTGACTGTTCGGAGACTAACCTCGCCGTCTTCTCCAGGTCTGCCGGACCTGATTCCCGACCCGTACCACATCCAAGCTGCATCTTACATCCAGAGAGTGCAGATGTACGCCCTACGCTGCGCTGCTGAGGAGAAGTGCCTGTCCAGGTGGCTCATCACTCGCTCACGTTGTACAACATCACTCGCTCACGTTGTACAACATCACTCGCTCACATTGTACATCACTCGCTCACATTGTACAACATCACTTGCTCACGTTGTACAACATCACTCCCTCTAATTGTACATCACTCGCTCACATTGTACATCACTCGCTCACATTGTACAACATCACTCGCTCACGTTGTACAACATCACTGGCTCACGTTGTACAACATCACTCGCTCACATTGTACAACATCACTCGCTCACGTTGTACATCACTCGCTCGCGTTGTACAACATCACTCGCTCACATTGTACAACATCACTCGCTCGCGTTGTACAACATCACTCGCTCGCGTTGTACATCACTCGCTCACGTTGTACAACATCACTCGCTCAAGTTGTACAACATCACTCGCTCACATTGTACAACATCACTCGCTCACATTGTACATCACTCGCTCACGTTGTACATCACTCGCTTGCGTTGTACAACATCACTCGCTCAAGTTGTACATCACTCGCTCGCGTTGTACAACATCACTCGCTCGCGTTGTACAACATGACTCGCTCACGATGTGCAACATCACTCGCTCACGTTGTACAACATCACTCGCTCACGTTGTACAACATCACTCGCTCACGTTGTACATCACTCGCTCACGTTGTACATCACTCGCTTGCGTTGTACAACATCACTCGCTCAAGTTGTACAACATCACTCGCTCGCGTTGTACAACATCACTCGCTCGCGTTGTACAACATGACTCGCTCACGATGTGCAACATCACTCGCTCACGTTGTACAACATCACTCGCTCACGTTGTACAACATCACTCGCTCATGTTGTACAACATCACTCGCTCTGATTGTACAACATCACTCGCTCAAGTTGTACAACATCACTCGCTCACATTGTACATCACTCGCTCACATTGTACATCACTCGCTCACGTTGTACAACATCACTCGCTCACGTTGTACAACATCACTCGCTCACGTTGTACAACATCACTCGCTCACATTGTACAACATCACTCGCTCACGTTGTACAACATCACTCGCTCACGTTGTACAACATCACTCGCTCACGTTGTACAACATCACTCGCTCACATTGTACATCACTCGCTCACGTTGTACAACATCACTCGCTCACGTTGTACAACATCACTCGCTCACGTTGTACAACATCACTCGCTCACGATGTGCAACATCACTCGCTCACGTTGTACAACATCACTGGCTCACGTTGTACATCACTCGCTCACTTTGTACAACATCACTCGCTCACGTTGTACAACATCACTCGCTCACGTTGTACAACATCACTCGCTCACATTGTACATCACTCGCTCACATTGTACAACATCACTCGCTCACGTTGTACAACATCACTCGCTCACATTGTACATCACTCGCTCACATTGTACAACATCACTGGCTCACGTTGTACAACATCACTGGCTCACGTTGTACAACATCACTCGCTCACGTTGTACAACATCACTCGCTCACGTTGTACAACATCACTCGCTCACGTTGTACAACATCACTCGCTCACGTTGTACATCACTCACTCACATTGTACAACATCACTCGCTCACGTTGTACAACATCACTCGCTCACATTGTACATCACTCGCTCACATTGTACATCACTCGCTCACGTTGTACAACATCACTCGCTCACATTGTACATCACTCGCTCACATTGTACAACATCACTCGCTCATGTTGTACAACATCACTCGCTCACGTTGTACAACATCACTCGCTCACGTTGTACAACATCACTCGCTCGCATTGAGGTAGAAAAAAATTATCAGAGATTTCCAGGATAAATTCGTAAATGTATGAGAAAAATAGTTTTTATTGTGACAGTCATACATTTCCGAGAATAAGTCGTGGATTCTTGAGAAAAAAGTCATAATATTACAAGAATTAAATTGTAATGTACTACTTTAGTCTCGTAATTTTACGACTTCATTCTTTTAATATCACAAATTGTTTCTTGTCGATTTATGATTTTATTTCTTAAAAAAATAGTTTCTTCTAAATTTACAACTCTATTCTCTATTTAATATTACATAATTTTACGCGTGAATTTGAAACTTTATTTTTGTAATATTACAACATTTCTCTCAGAAATGGATGACTGTGGTAATATTAATTAATTTAGTATTCTTGGAAATTTACAAGAATAAAATTGTACATTTTTCTTGTAAATTTATTCTTGCGAATTTACAACTTTATTCTCGTAATAGTTCAATATTACATAATTTAATGCATAAAAATTTACAACTTCAATCTCGTAATATTAATTTATTTTTCTCAGAAATGTATGACTTTATTGTAGTAATATTCATTAATTTAGTTATTTTTGGAAATTTACAAGAATAAAATTGTACATTTTTCTTGTAAATTTATTCTTGTGAATTTACAACTTTATTCTCGTAATATTTCAATATAACATAATTTTACGTGTAAATTTACAACTTCAATCTCGTAATATTACACATTTTTTCTCAGAAATGTATGACTTTATTGTAGTAATATTAATTAATGTAGTTATTGTTGGAAATTTACAAGAATAAAATTGTACATTTTTCTTGTGAATTTACGAGATTTATTTATTTATTAATTTATTTATTCTCGTAATATTTCAATTTTTTTCTTGTACATTTAGTTTTTGTAAATGTACAACTTTATTCTCAGAATGTTATGAATCTCTTCTTGGAAAATTGTTAATTTTAACTTCATTTTCGTAATATTACAACATTTTTCTCATAAAATGAAAACTTTAATCTTGTAATATATGAATTTATTTAAATAAGTCATTTTTCTCCTAAATTTACAACCTTATTCTCATAATATGACAACATTTTTCATCATAAATACACCACTTCATTATCGTAATATTACAAAGTTTTTCTCTTAAATTTACGCCTTTATTTTCTTAGTTTTGAAAGTTTTTTTCTTGTAAATTGACAACTTTATTTTAGTAATATTTCAATATTACAACATAAATTCCAGAGTTTATCCTTTATTAAAAAAATAACCGCCGTTAAAGGGAACTTTAACGTCATAGCGTCATTAACGCGTTAAATTTGACAGCCCTGAAATTACAAATTTTTTTTGGTAGATTCACAACTTTATTGTAGTAATATTTCGAACATTTTTTGTTTAGGTTAAGGAGAATAAACTTGGAAATTTTTCTCGTAAATGTACAACTTTATTCTTGTATATTTTTGACTACATTCAGATAAGTGTGCTATTTTACTGTCACATAAACTGCAACATTTTTCCTATAAATTAATGACTTTATTATAATATTATGAGTTTTTTTTCTCTGAAATTTACAACTTTATTCTCAAAATCTCATTTCTTTTTTTCTGAATGTGAATGAAATATTGCCTAATATTGGTTGATTTCTTTCACGAAATACATAATTTCTTATCATATCTACATGTGCTGCTTTACAAAATATCAACGTTGCAAATATCAACCTTTCATTTTCACTGGAAAAAAGTCGGAGGTGAAAAGGCAGACTAACCGTGGCTTTCCCGTGCGTTGTAGCACATTGGGATGTGGGCTGGCCACATTCCCTGGCCGGCACACTCGGAAGAGCAGCTTTGCCAAGGAGAAAAAAAGGAGCAGCAGTAGCAGCATCCTTGGGTATTCTCACATAAAGACCACTTTCATTCATTCACCGGTGTTTGCCGTGGTGCAGGTCTGCATACCACCCCAGCGTGAGCGAGTTGGACTACAGGGTTCTTTTGAGATTCCCCCAACGTGTGAAGAACCAAGGAACAGCAGACTTCCTCCCAATGAAGCCCAGGCACCAGTGGGAATGGCACAGCTGTCATCAGTAAGGTCTTTTCATCACTCACTTTCACTTTCACTTTTACATCATTTCAAATATTATAATATTAATATATACTTTAAATGACGTTATTTTTTCTTGCTTATTCTCATACAATTGCAACTTGACTTTATTATGATAAAATGGCAGCTGTTTTTTCATTCAGTCTCGAAGTAACCTCTTTTCCCGAGAAACTTAGGACTGTCCAGTCTCTACTTCCGGATGGGATTAAGGATCCAACACATATGGCTGGATGTTAAAAAGATACATCACGCTTTATTATCGACTCCAATACCGTTGGCAGCTAGCGGCACAAACCGGAAGTCCTTTTTTACAATTGCTAGTGTGACCAACCACAGCCGAGTGGGCGTGCCTGGAGGTGGGCTGTGGGTGAAATAAATTAAAATTGACCATTTTTGCAGGAACCACTGAAACCAAAGAAATACAGCGGAGTAGGTGCAGATTCTGGAAGAACTAGAAAGCTTTGTGTGCTGGTTAAGGCGTGTAGCTGCGGTATAGGCCTGCACAACTCAACACAAAGAGCCAAAAAATGAGCATAATAGGTCTTAATAATAGGTGACTTCTGTCATGTTTTACTTAAAAATGTCCGCAGAAAAAAATAGCTATTTGTTTTTGTAATATTATGACTTTATCCCGCAATATTTGAACTTTATTCCCACAATATCATTACTTTTTCCCAAATTTTACCAAATATTCCAAAAACTTTATTTTGCTTTGTTTGTTTCTCTTAATAGTTAATAATAATTATTGTTTATTATTATTTAATAATCTTTATTTTCATAGCATTTGGACTTTATGCTCATAAAATTATTAAATGACATTTTAAATTACATTTTCCGAACATGACAAATTTTACCACTTTTAAATAACAACATGTCTCCTTTCATATTTTGACTCTGTGCTATGAAAATGAATATTTTTCCCTCATAATATTCAATCTTTTTTTGTTAGATTACAACTTTTTGTCTTTTTATTTTGTTTTTGTTTCGTTCGTCGAGTTAAATTGTACCGTAGGCCAATAAAAAAAGCACACGTGTAACTAGGCTAATTCAAATCCCCGCAATATTTGAACTTTGTTCCCACAATATTATTACTTTTTCCCCCAACCAAATATTCCAAAAACTTTATTTTGCTTTGTTTGTTTCTCATAATATTTAATAATTATTATTGTTTATTATTTTTTAATAATCTTTATTGTCATAGCATTTGGACTTTATGCTCATAAATTATTAAATTAGATTTTCCGAACATGACAACTTTTGTTCCTCAGAATTAGAAGTAGTAGAATCAGAAGTAGAAGGCGTTGGGGTTGGCTTAGACCAGGGGTGGGCGAACGTTTTGACTGGTGGGCCGCGTTGAGTTAACAAAATTGTCCGGGGGGCCAGAAAATATATTTAACACACACACTTTTTTTAATAATAATAATACTACTAATAATACTACTACTAATAATTATTATTATTATATTAATTCCAACAAATAATATTGTGACAAATAATTATTATTGTAATGATAATTATAATAATAATTATTATTATTATTACAAGTAATAATAATAATTCTAACATCTTGCATTGAATTATTGTCTAATTTTATCTGTAAAAGTGTCATAAAAACAGCTATATGTTTGGATATCCCGTTTTTCAGGAGCACTTTAAACATCAGACCACATCAAATTACAAAATTGAATTTTACTTTTTTTTTTTGCTTTTTTTTACCTTTTTTTTTTAAATTTTGACTTGCAAGTCATGTTGCCAGCTTGTATGTTAAAAGTTGAAATACTTAGAAAGCAACTGGCGGGCCGGATTCAAACACTTGGTGGGCCGCATGTGGCCCCCGGGCCGTAGTTTGCCCACCCCTGGCTTAAACATTCTGGTATTGTTGTACGTAATTAACACATGTATGTATGTGAAGGCACTACCACAGCATGGAGGCCTTCAGCAACTACGACCTGCTGGATCCTTCCACCGGACGTAAAGTATCCGAAGGACACAAGGCCAGCTTCTGTCTGGAGGACACATCATGTGACCGTGGAGTACGAAGACGCTTTGCCTGCACCGCTCATACACAGGTAACATCTGGAACCACCTATGGTTTGTACTTTAGCTGCGGCATGGACTCATACTGTGTCATCCGTCAGGGTCTTAGTCCGGGTTGCTACGATATCTACCACGCTAACATCGACTGCCAGTGGATCGACATCACCGATGTGCCACCGGGGAACTACACGCTCCAGGTAAAGCAAACATAGCATATGTTTTTTTTTACCTAATTAGCTAAAATGTCATCCAATACTTCTCTACAAGAGAGGAGAAATATGATCTCAGGGAAGAAGTACATTTGAAACACTTCTATGCTAGGACTACGTTAATCATGCTAAAGTTAGCATGCAAAACCCAGCATAATAGTGTCTACCTATAAAAATGGCTAAAAATGTGCCAATGACAATGTTATCATGTTAACATTCTAACATTAGCATGCTAAAACTTAGCATAATATCAGTGTCTGCTGAAGTTCTTATTCATGAAAATTAAAAAAAATAAATGCTAGTATGCCCATGCTAGCGTGCTAACATCCTAACATGATCTCAGGAAAGAACTAAATTTGAAACACTTCTATGCTAGGACTACGTTAAACATGCTAAAGTTAGCATGCTAACACCCAGCATAATAGTGTCTACCTATAAAAATGGCTAAAAATGTGCCAATGACAATGTTATCATGTTAACATTCTAACATTAGCATGCTAAAACTTAGCATAATATCAGTGTCTGCTGAAGTTCTTATTCATGAAAATTAAAAAAAATAAATGCTAGTATGCCCATGCTAGCGTGCTAACATCTTAACATGATCTCAGGAAAGAACTAAATTTGAAACACTTCTATGCTAGGACTACGTTATGCTAGCCATAGCATTTCAGTATGTGGAATCAAACTATGGAATGGATTGAGTAAGGAAATCAAACAATGCACAACGATGAGCCAATTCAAGAAACAATACAAGCAGTTGATGTTTGCTAAATACAAGGATGAAGAGTCTTGAACCAGTCATGATGTGCTATATACGTATATCACTATATTGACACGTACTATGGTACACATTATGTCTTATGGTCATATCACCGAGTACTTCGCTATGAGGTGTATTATTAAAAAAAAACAAAAAAAAAACCTTAAACTGTATTATGGAAAGCAGGACGTGAACAAATGTAACAGTTAGTGATTGTAAAAGTACCAGATGGAGGGGTAGGATTTAATAAGCTTTGCTTCTTCCTACTCCTTTTGGACATGTGGAACTGGGAACTGATTATGGGATGCACTCAATTGGAATCTGATGCAAGTTCAAATGAAAAAAATTTAAATTTGTAAAAATTATTTAAAAAATAAAAACAAATTATTAAAAAAATATATTTTTTTATTATTTTAAAAAATATATTAGAAAATAAAAAATGTATTTAAAAAAACAAAAATGTATTTTAAAAAATACAAAAATTAATTAAAGAAATAAGTAACTTCAATTATATTAGGAAAGCAGGAAGTGAACAAATGTAACAGTTAGTGATTGTAAAAAGTACCAGATGGAGGGGTAGGATTTAATAAGCTTTGCTTCTTCCTACTCCTTTTGGACATGTGGAACTGGGAACTGATTATGGGATGCACTCAATTGGAATCTGATGCACGTTCAAATGAAAAACAATTACATTTGTAAAAATTATTTAAAACATAAAAACAAATTATTAAAAAAATTTATTTTTTTATTATTTTAAAAAATATATTAAAAAAATAAAAAATGTATTAAAAAAACAAAATGTATTTAAAAAAAATACAAAAATTAATTAAAGAAATAAGTAACTTCAATTATATTAGGAAAGCAGGAAGTGAACAAATGTTAGTGATTGTAAAAGTACCAGATGGAGGGGTAGGATTTAATAAGCTTTGCTTCTTCCTACTCCTTTTGGACATGTGGAACTGGGAACTGATTATGGGATGCACTCAATTGGAATCTGATGCATGTTCAAATGAAAAAAATTTAAATTTGTAAAAATTATTTAAAAAATAAAAACAAATTATTAAAAAAATATATATTTTTTTATTATTTTAAAAAATATATTAAAAAATAAAAAATGTATTTTAAAAAACAAAAATGTATTTTAAAAAACACAAAAATTAATTAAAGAAATAAGTAACTTCAATTATATTAGGAAAGCAGGAAGTGAACAAATGTAACAGTTAGTGATTGTAAAAGTACCAGATGGAGGGGTAGGATTTAATAAGCTTTGCTTCTTCCTACTCCTTTTGGACATGTGGAACTGGGAACTGATTATGGGATGCACTCAATTGGAATCTGATGCATGTTCAAATGAAAAAAATTTAAATTTGTAAAAATTATTTAAAAAATAAAAACAAATTATTAAAAAAATATATATTTTTTTATTATTTTAAAAAATATATTAAAAAATAAAAAATGTATTTTAAAAAACAAAAATGTATTTTAAAAAACACAAAAATTAATTAAAGAAATAAGTAACTTCAATTATATTAGGAAAGCAGGAAGTGAACAAATGTAACAGTTAGTGATTGTAAAAGTACCAGATGGAGGGGTAGGATTTAATAAGCTTTGCTTCTTCCTACTCCTTTTGGACATGTGGAACTGGGAACTGATTATGGGATGCACTCAATTGGAATCTGATGCATGTTCAAATGAAAAAAAAATTAATTTGTAAAAAATTATTTAAAACATAAAAACAAATTATTAAAAAAATTATTTAATTTTTTTTATTATTTTAAAAAATATATTAAAACATAAAAAAATTATTTTAAAAAACAAAAATGTATTTAAAAAAATACAAAAAATAATTAAAGAAATAAGTAACTTCAATTATATTAGGAAAGCAGGAAGTGAACAAATGTAACAGTTAGTGATTGTAAAAGTACCAGATGGAGGGGTGGGATTTAATAAGCTTTGCTTCTTCCTACTCCTTTTGGACATGTGGAACTGGGAACTGATTATGGGATGCACTCAATTGGAATCTGATGCATGTTCAAATGAAATGAAACCATTACCATTACCATATTTGTCAGGTGACGGTGAACCCCAATCGGCTGGTTCAGGAGTCGGACTTCTCCAACAACGTGGCTCAGTGTGACATCCGCTACACGGGAAGCCACGTGCAAGCCGCCAACTGCAGAATCACCAAGTAAGGCGGCGCTTACGATGGAAATGACATTTGTGGCGCCCCCTTGGATTGTGTTGAAAACGCTTAGGACACAGGTGTTGGTGTTAACGCATTAATGACGCGTGATGATGATGCGCGATTAACGTACACGCCTCCTTTTTGACCCTCAGCCCCCACCGTAGTTTGGTTGAAGCACGGTAACTCTGTAGCCACAAGCTGGAACAAATATTGATAGAAAATGGAGAAAGAAAAGAGTATTTAGATTGGTAAAGTTAGCTTCAAAGCCCTGGCAGATGGCTCTTGTAGCAAGACCAAAGTTATTTGTATCTACTGTGGCTGTGTTTGACTTATGACGGATTCCATGGCCTGCCAGAGACTGGAGCAGTGCAGGTATTGTTTTTATTGTCATATCCAGTGCTACCTGTATGCTACCTTGGCATAAGAGTGGCCCAACTAACCAGTGCTAACCACATTTTGACATCTCTCATTGAACTGCCAGCTAAATTGGACTTCCAGCTGCTATTGACGGGCTGTCAATGTGATGACCGTGGCTGAAGTCCAGTGTCTTGCTAGCGTTAGCCATTTAGCGTGGAACTACCACAATGAAGCACATTAGCACTCAAAGTCATCAAATCTTACCTTTATGCATTCCCACATAGTATCAGTATTCGGGAGAAAGTAGGAAGTGAAAGAAAAGGGGGAAAATACATCCAAATACATCCATACAGCCCTCTTTGCATCGAAGAACGGTAGGATGGTGCGTTCAATGACCGTTGAAAAAGTAGGACAAATCGTAAATCGCATTAAACATTCAAAATCTGTGGAAATTGTTAGAGTATTGTAATAAAATAATATTTACCGTAATATAATGATGCATTTCTATGTATGTTAATGTGTTTTAAAAGAGAAATGAAATGACATTAGGTTTGCAATTTGGATGAACTGTTTTATGACTATTGCCTTATGTTATGTTTTAAATACTTGATCATGATTAATCGCATTTTTTGTCATTTGTTAACTCACAATTGATCGCATTTAATCATTAAGAAGTTTTTATCTATAATAAGTATGGAGAATTTCTTTATGGTAAACAATTTGATGTGGAACTACAACGATAATTCCATCCAATTTTATGTAAAGGGATATCAATTTAGGAACTTTGGGACATTATTTTAAAAAATACAGTAATTAAGCATATTTTTGTATGACTATTTTTCTTTATTATTAGCATATTAGCTTTTAAAATCACCCACAATTGTTCAGCAAATACAAAATGTGAGCGAGTGAGACCTCTCACACTAACATGTTTTACAATTTACAATTCTTACTGTTTGTTGTCGATTAAAGAATGTGTTTTTGTTGTTGTGGTTTTCTTGTTTTTTTTTTTTGTCATGTTTAAATTTACAGGAATCTCCCATGTAAAATTTTACACACACGTTCTCGTCAGTTCCCGAAAGATTTGACACAAATTTTACTGTGATTGGATAAAACAAAAAAATAATAAAATAATAGCACATCAAAGACAGTGGGGGTGCATGTTTTGGCAAAATTTTCATCGTGGTGTGTGCAGCGGTTCAGAAGTAGAAGCGTTACAAATACAGTCATGTGAAAGCCTTAAAGTCACATTGCCATCTACTGGCCTGGCATGCACATTGCAACACTTTGTGGCAACATTGGCCCTAAATTGGTGTCCTAATAGTTTATTTCTGTGTTGGACAGAAGCTGACCTGATGGATGTCACATGATCTTCACGCTGGGGCGTCAATTCCTTTCACGTCATTCACGCAACCATCCTGGGAACATTTCATCTCAAGATTTTATTTCTTTCTGTAAACAAACAGTTTGCCCTTGTTTGCCCTTGAGGTGTAATAGTCAACAAAAAGTAAGCATGCATTATTTAAACATTTTCTCTTTTTTTATTGTTTTTTTAAAAACTTGTGACTGTGTGTATTTGTGAAAGTGTATTTGGATGTATGACCTCCTGTTATTTAATAAATAATTGAACATAAAGTAATTCCATTGTTGTCTTGGGGCTTTTTTGAGTCACACACAAAGTACAATCAGTACAAGGACTTTTTCCCTCCATCTAATTTTCCAAAAATTACAACTTTATTCTATTTTTTTCACAAAATAGTATGACTTTAAAAAAAAGTTTAAAACCCATATATCACTTCAATGCTGTTGAAATATTTTGTCATATTATTCTGAGTGTATGCTCGTAAAACTGCAAAAAAAATTCTAGAATAGAAGCTTTTTTTCTCATTTTTTTTACATTGTTTTGGTAAAATTATAGCAGTGTTTCCCAAATTCTGCCACTGTTTTTTAAATTATTACACTTCAACTTCATCTTGTAAATTGTCTCCTCATAATATTTTGACTTTATTCCAATAACATAATCACTTTTCCCCTCAAACAAACAAGAAAAACGTTTTATACTAACTTTTTTCTTAATATTTTCACTTCATTTTTGTCAAATTAGAGATTTTCTTTTCATTTCTGCCACTGTTTTTCTTTTTTTTTTTTTAAAGGGGCCTATTATTTTTTCCCACTTTTCTGACCCATAAAGATTCAGGCCATTCAAATTATGAGGTTTGCGCATTTGGAAGTGAACACAGAAACAAGTTCACTTTCACGTTCAAGTTCACGTTTTTTTCTAACACTGGCTCTCTGTGACATCACCGAGTGCCAGACTTCCTTATATGGACGTGCACTGTAGGCCAGATACGCTCTGCAATGTCTACCAGGAAGTGTTTCTTTGCTTGTAAGGGAAAGCCACAATTTGTTTCCAATTCCTAAAGACGCCACCATCAGCCCCAAGTGGTTGGAGTTCCTGATTCCCTACCAGCAAAAGAAATACATTTTCATCCTTCAAGGGCATTTGAACATGGGCCACTATGCAGCTGGACTAGCCCACAAACTTGCTGAAGCCCTACGCCTTTCCAAGAGTCAGAACGGCCAGCAGTAAGTAACAGTTTATCAGTGTCCTAACTGTAGCATTATAGAGTGTGCATACAGGGAGTGCGTTGCTAATAACCTTTCCCACCACAATTAGTGGCTCTCCCGAGCTCTACACTGGTAATCCTACAAAACACATTAGATGTTACTCATGTTGTAGTAAACCTAAGGCTAAAATACTAAAGCTACTTAGCATTGAAAGATGACCTGTAACCTCTTTTCCTGAGAAACTTGGGACTGTCCAGTCTCCGGATGGGATTGGGAATCCAACACATATGGCTGGATGTTAAAAATTCCAACTTTATTTCCATACATTCGTTCATTTTCTACCGCTTATCCTCATGAGGATCTCCGGTCTCCTAGCTGTGAGGCCTACGTGCTAACCACTTATCCGCCGTACAGCCCAACTTTGTTTTGTTTTGCAAAATATTATGACTTTCTAAAAACAACTCTATGCTACAAAAATGACTTTATTTTTCCTCATAATGTTACAACTTGCCCGTAAAATTCTTCTTCTTAGAATACAATTTTGTTTTCTTAATATTTTGACTTTATTTTGTAAAATTACTGCTGTTTTTTTCAAGTACCTCAACATTCTTCTTGTAAATTTTCTTCTTGTCTCTATGACTTCATTCCCATAATACAGTAAACCTCGGATATATCGGATTCAATTGTTCCCACTGGTTTTGTCCGATATAAGCGAAATCCGTTATATGCGTATATCGGAAAATGTCCGTTTTACGCATATATCGGATTTATATCCGGTATATGCGTAAATCGGATTTCATCCGTTATAAAAAGGCACTTCCTTGACTATGTTTCCAATGTACCTGGACGCGCAGGCAACGCTGCAAACGCTGCAAATGATGTCGTATAGCGGCCTGTCACGATTCGGCGAATCGGAGCGCCACGATGCGGCCATCCGATATATGCGAGGGAAATTTCATGGAAATGCATTGGAACGGGACTGGAGATTTTGTCCGAAATAGGCGAAATCTGTTATAAAAAATCTGATATATGCAATGAATTTTTATTGGAAATGCATTACAGAAAAATTGGTTCTTTTTTATCTGTCCGTTGTGAGCGAATTTCCGATATATCCGAGTCCGATATATCCGAGGTTTACTGTATAGCCTTTAAAATAACGTCTTTTTTACTTTAAGATTCCAACTTCATGCTCAGAAAATGTTATTTTTCTTCATAATCTTGTGATGTTATTCTCGCGAAGTTACTTTTTTCTCGTAATATTATGACTTTATTCCCGTCGTGAAGAGGTAGCGCCAAATCTGGCGGGCCGGCCCCCAAATCAATAGCAAACATTTCCACATCACCCAAAATTTGACCTCATTTCACATCCCCAATGTTTCCACTCCCTTTTGGAAGGGAACCACGAGGGTGAATGAGAACGTGTGAGACAGTTGGGTGCCCCAACCTCCTCCTCATTTCCCCTCGTGGGGGTGTTTGCTGAGGACAGGCGGTGGTGTTCAGCCTGCAGGCTGTACAGAGATGCCTGTCAGCCGTCCTTCTCCACCCCACATGGCAAGGAGGAGAGACATTTCACAGATCCGCAGGCGAAACCAGGAAAACCGGACTGCAAAACATGGACGTCAGCAGCTGTCCCAATGTTGACGTGTTGGTGTGTGTGTGTGTGTGTGTGAGAGAGAGAGGCTGCCATAAACAAGTATCAGAGCCAATAGTGATATAACAATCATTCATAACTTTTCTGTCCTCCACAAGCAACTACATCTTCATTGCTGTCATAGACATACACTTTATACTGTATACTGTATACTGTACATATACAGTATATGTGCAACAGAAGCTGTTTTTTATTGGCCATTCTAAAAAACACATTTTAACACCAACAATAACAACAGCAATAATGGAAAAAATCAGCAGTAATTTTAAAGTTGTAATCTACAAAAATCTATGAAAAAATGACATCATTTAAGAAGATGAAATACTTTTCTTTTTTCATTTTTTTAAAAAAGAACGTAAAATGAGTAAAGAGTTGTAAGAGTTGTACATTTTGGAAAATTAGGACAGGAATATGTCATAATTATTAGAAGAACATTTACTAGAATAAAGTTGAATTACCTGGAAATTAATGGAAAAAAGACAGCAGAAATGAAAAAAAAACCCCAATAATTTTACCAAAATAACATCAAAATATTAAGAGAAAAAAGTTGCATGCTAATTGAAAAAAAGTTGTAAATTTATGAGGATAAACCACTTATCCTCACAAGGTGCTGGAGCCTATCCCAGCTGTCTTCAGGCGAGAGGCGGGGTACACCCTGGACTGGTTGCTAGCCAATCACAGTAAAGACAGTATATGTATAATATTTTGACAAAACATAATACAGTTTTAAAGTTTGGATAATAAGGTTGAGGGAAGAGTTATACTGTTATGGGACTAAAAAGAAGAAAGTTGGACACGAAGAATTTTAATAATAATAATTTTAAAAGAATAAAATCCAAATATTAATCCAACAATAACAAATAATTTAGGAAAATAACATGACAATATTATAACAACATTATATAATATTATAATATGGCGGCACGGCGGTCGAAAAATGAATGAATGAATGAATATTATAATATATAATAATTATATAAATAACATTAATTTACTTAGCAACATTACTTTAGTAGCATATGGTTGAAATATGAAATAATAAAGATGTTTTGTATTTTTTTAATGTTGCAATAGCATGAAAAACAAAACAATGAATAATGTTTTTGGGGGGTAAAAATGAAAAAAAAAAACCCCTTGGGGTGTAGATGGGCAAACGCAGAAATGCCCCAACGTTCCTAAACATGGCATTGATCCAAAAGCAAAAACAAATGTTACTGTATTTACAGTATAATACTGTACAGTCGCCACAATAGCACAATTAATACACTGCAAAAACTGGGATAGATTAAAGATCTGAAACCTCCAATTTTTTTTTTGATTAAGACTGAAGTAAATTTTTTTATTTTTAGTTTTTGAAACCTCCAATTTTTTTTTTGATTAAGACTCAAGTAAATTTTTTTATTTTTATTTTTTGAAACCTCAAATTTTTTTTTGATTAAGACTCAAGTCAATTTTTTTTATTTTTATTTTTTGAAACCTCCAATTTTTTTTTGATTAAGACTCAAGTTTTTTTTTTAATTTGTATTTTTTGAAACCTCCAATTTTTTTTTGATTAAGACTCAAGTAAATTTTTTTATTTTTATTTTTTGAAACCTCCAATTATTTTTTTGATTAAGACTCATGTAATTATTTTTATTTTTTGAAATCTCCATTTTTTTTTTGATAAGACTCAAGTAATTTTTTTTATTTTTATTTTTTGAAACCTCCAATTTTTTTTGATTAAGACTCACGTAAATTGTTTTATTTTTATTTTTTGAAACCTCCAATTTTTTTTTTGATTAAGACTCAAGTAAATTTTTTTATTTTTATTTTTTGAAACCTCCAATTTTTTTTGATTAAGACTCAGGTAATTTTTTTTATTTTTATTTTTTGAAACCTCCATTTTTTTGATTAAGACTCAAGTCAATGTTTTTATTTTTATTTTTTGAAACCTCCAATTCTTTTTTGATTAAGACTCAAGTAATTTTTTTTATTTTTATTTTTTGAAACCTCCAAATTTTTTTGGATTAAGACTCAGGTAATTTTTTTTATTTTTATTTTTTGAAACCTCCAATTTATTTTTGATTAAGACTCAAGTAATTTTTTTATTTTTATTTTTTGAAACCTCCATTTTTTTTTTTGATTAAGACTCAAGTAATTTTTTTAATTTTTATTTTTTGAAACCTCCAACTTTTTTTGTATTAAGACTCAAGTAATTTTTTTATTTTTATTTTTTGAAACCTCCATTTTTTTTTATTATGACTCAGGTAATTTTTTTTATTTTTATTTTTTGAAACCTCCATTTTTTTTTGATTAAGACTCAAGTCAATTTTTTTATTTTTATTTTTTGAAACCTCCAACTTTTTTTTTGATTAAGACTCAAGTCAATTTTTTTATTTTTATTTTTTGAAACCTCCAATTTTTTTTTGATTATGACTCAGGTAATTTTTTTTATTTTTATTTTTTGAAACCTCCAATTTTTTTTTTGATTAAGACTCAAGTAATTTTTTTTATTTTTATTTTTTGAAACCTCCAATTTTTTTTAATTAAGACTCAAGTATTTTTTTTTAAACCTCCAATTTTTTTTTATTAAGACTCAAGTATTTTTTTTTTGAAACCTCCAATTTTTTTTGATTAAGACTCAAGCGATTTTTTTATGTTTATTTTTTGAAACCTCCAATTTTTTTTTGATTAAGATTCAAGTAATTTTTTTATTTTTATTTTTTGAAACCTCCAATTTTTTTTTTGATTAAGACTCAAGTAAATTTTTTTATTTTTATTTTTTGAAACCTCAAATTGTTTAAAATTTGGTCTCATATAGAAAGTGTCTGGTACCCCAAACATATATTTTTAGTGAGTAATAAGAACCTTCTTGCTTTTTTTAGAGTAAACTGCTAAGCTTTCTCCAAAATCACCCACATACGGCGTCCTCCACGGATCTGTCATTTGTCCCCTCCTATTCATCACATTCCATTCAGTTGATTAAACCGATGCAACCCGTCGGTGAAGCGATGATCGGGCCAAGAATAAACGCGCCTCTTGCAGCTAAGCTTCTGTTCACACGGCACTCCCTTAATATTATGGGAAGCCTCACCCACTCGGTTACATTCTCTTCAACGCAATAGTCATTTATTGACCAAAATGTTCCAAAATGTCACCACGACCTCACAAATGCATCAATAAGTCTATGGGAGGAACAAGGTAGGTGTTGCCACACGGACCAATATTACATTGCTCTGCCAGTCTTTACACCACAGACACTCCACAGTAGCCACGTTTTTACATCACCACTTTTTCTCTTTCCCAATGACCTTTCAGGAAACAATGGTATCCATGGAAAGGAATATTCCAATCTCTTGTCTACATGCGGCGTGAAAATCAAACAGAATAGTCAATAGGGCATGCCCAGTAAAACGTAAACATCAACATCACGTGATACCGGCTTCCCCGAGTTTTTCTTTCACTTGTTGGAATAACTCCGTATTGCCAGTTTTTCGTCTGTCCAGTCTTGGAATTTAGTTTGAATCAAAAACAAACTTTGCTTAGTCCAGTGCCGATTGCTGGCCTCCATTTTTAAAAGTGAAGAACGTCTGGATCTGCGTGTTACGTCATATCTGAGCATGCGCTGAAAGAACGCACCCGGGATCAATTTAAACAGGAAAAGATCAAATTCAATCTTGCTAATATTTTATAATTAAACTCAGGACATGTTTTATATAGATACAGTAAACCTCGGATTAATCGGATTCAATTGTTCCCACTGGTTTTTTCCGATATAAGCGAAATCCGTTATATGCGTATACCGGAAAATGTCCGTTTTACGCATATATGGGATTTATATCCGGTATATGCGTAAATGGGATTTTATCCGTTATAAAAAGGCACTTCCTTGACTATGTTTCCAATGTACCTGGACGCGCAGGCAACGCTGCAAACGCTGCAAATGACGTTGTATAATCGGAGAATCGGAGCGCCACGATGCGGCCATCCGATATATGCGAGGGAAATTTCATGGAAATTCATTGGAACGGGACTGGAGATTTTGTCCGAAATAGGCGAAATCCGTTATAAAAAATCCGATATATGCAATGAATTTTTATTGGAAATTCATTACAGAAAAATCGGTTCTTTTTTATCTGTCCGTTGTGAGCGAATTTCCGATATATCCGAGTCCGATATATCCGAGGTTTACTGTATTTGGGTCCATGTATACTATTGACATAATGGCTATTGACATAATATTTGCAAATGATGATTAATAAATGTTAATTATAAAAAGTGATATTGGATAATTCCTCACGGCACACCTGACGGTTTCTCAAGGTACACAAGTGTACCAAAATAGTACCGCACCGCACCTAGCATGTTGGTGTGCGGCCCAGAGTTACCAACGTGATACGGCAACCAGATCGGCCTGTTCTCTTGGCAGAAGCCAATATAATCCAATTTTTCATACAGCGGATCCTGGTCCTGATCCTGATCCTGAAGATCAGATCAGGACATCCCTAGTAGTTATCTACACTCAATTGGAACTGTGTACCAAAAAGAGACGTATATCCCTACCATTCATTGTCATGTCCCGACAAGGGGACAGAATTGTTTTCACGGTCCTCCATGTGAAAGGCGATTAAAAAAATTATAATATGTACTTAATTATCTTTACTGTACAGATGGAACAGATGGAACATCTGGAAGCTTGGTTTTTCCCCCGGTGTCCGACGAGGAACTAGACAGAGTGGCGGCGGTAGACTTGTCTGTGTTGTGATGTCCCCTTTTTAGGGGGAGGGGGGTCTGCATGTTGTACAGCTTCTTAATGCTGCATTCTTTTCAAATGACGGACGTTTTGTCAAATCAAATCAACTTTATTTGTATAGCACTTTTCCTGCAAAGACATGCAACACAAAGTGCTTTACAGAATTAAAACAATGTCCACTATTAAAAGGAAAAAACAAAGAAACAAAAGAAAACCCCTCCTAAAAACATAACACTGGAGTTAAAAGCTGAAGACCAAGAGCAAAAACATATGACTAAAAAGATAAAAACAAAACACTGGAGTTAAAAGCTGAAGACTAAGAGCAAAAAAATAGGACTAAAAAGATAAAAACAAAACACTGGAGTTAAAAGCTGAAGACTAAGAGCATAAAGTAGGACTAAAAAGATAAAAACATAACACTGGAGTTAAAAGCTGAAGACTAAGCGCAAAAAAATAGGACTAAAAAGATAAAAACAAAACACTGGAGTTAAAAGCTGAAGACTAAGAGCATAAAGTAGGACTAAAAAGATAAAAACATAACACTGGAGTTAAAAGCTGAAGACTAAGAGCAAAAAAATAGGACTAAAAAGATAAAAACAAAACACTGGAGTTAAAAGCTGAAGACTAAGAGCATAAAATAGGACTAAAAAGATAAAAACAAAACACTGGAGTTAAAAGCTGAAGACTAAGAGCAAAAAAATATGACTAAAAAGATAAAAACAAAACACTGGAGTTAAAAGCTGAAGACCATGAGCAAAAAATATGACTAAAAAGATAAAAACATAACACTGGAGTTAAAAGCTGAAGACCAAGAGCAAAAAAATATGACTAAAAAGATAAAAACATAACACTGGAGTTAAAAGCTGAAGACCAAGAGCAAAAAAATATGACTAAAAAGATAAAAACAAAACACTGGAGTTAAAAGCTGAAGACTAAGAGCAAAAAAATATGACTAAAAAGATAAAAACAAAACACTGGAGTTAAAAGCCAAAGACCAAGAGCACAAAAATATGACTAAAAAGATAAAAACATAACACTGGAGTTAAAAGCCGAAGACCAAGAGCAAAAAAATATGACTAAAAAGATAAAAACATAACACTGGAGTTAAAAGCAGAAGACCAAGAGCAAAAAAATATGACTAAAAAGATAAAAACAAAACACTGGAGTTAAAAGCTGAAGAATAAGAGCAAAAAAATATGACTAAAAAGATATAAACAAAACACTGGAGTTAAAAGCTGAAGACCATGAGCAAAAAAATATGACTAAAAAGATAAAAACATAACACTGGAGGTAAAAGCTGAAGACCAAGAACAAAAAAAACATGACTAAAATGATAAAAACAAAACACTGGAGTTAAAAGCTGAAGACCATGAGCAAAAAAATATGACTAAAAAGATAAAAACAAAACACTGGAGTTAAGAGCTGAAGACTAAAAGCATAAAATAGGACTAAAAAGATAAAAACATAAGAAGAGTTTAAAAATATGAGTTAAAAGCCTGATTAAAAAGGTGCGTCTTTAATCTTTTTTTTAAAAATATCAACAGTCTCCGCAGTCCTGAGGCCCTCCGGGAGGCTGTTCCACAGGTGGGGGCCATAGTGGCTAAATGCTGCCTCACCGTGGGTTTTAGTTCTGGGTTTTGGTATAGCTAAAAGGCCAGTGCCGGAGGACCGCAGGGTCCGCAGGGGTTGATATGGTAAAAGCAGATCAGATAAATAAAGCTGTTTTACTAGTAGTTGTATGTTTGGGTTTGGGTTGGGGTGGGGTTAAGGGTGGGATAGGTTACTTACTTTTTGTGCGTATTTTTGTACTTACTTTTGTACTATTTTTTCGATTTTGTGTACTTAAGTACCCTGTGCTTATGTTTTGGAGGGGTGAATTTTGCACTGCGGGTCGGTGGGTAAAAACACTCAGCTGGATGGAACAACATCACACATCCCACTCCCGTGCATGCAAATGTCGCTTCCTCTAGCAGGATGTCAGGGAAACATATTTGTCCAGTCATGATGTGCTCGCACCAACACTAACTTCCTCTCTTGGCGACAAACAAACCATTTTGGATAGCAAATAGACCGCACTGCTCTTTTTTTAACGTTCAGACCGAGCTCTTGACTAATGACGCTCATTTCCCAGACTCTGGGCACACACTTGGGGATGTGAGGAACACGTCAGCGTGTCTGTGGGGATGTGTCAGCACAAGCACATACAGCAACACCTGTTTGCAAAGTCTTCAACGGCAGCAGAGTAAGGAAATATTCAATTTCCTAACTCCCTAATTTACAGAGGTAGGCACTTGTGCAAACACTTATGTTAGGTGTTAGCATTCTAATGTTCAAATGTTAACATGCTCACATTGTCTTTGTCGCATTTTTAGCCATTTTTACAGGTAGACACTATTATGCTGGGTGTTAGCATGCTAACTTTAGCATGTTAACGTTGCATTTTTTTACAAATTTCATGAATATGAACTTGCTAATTAGCATGTTAACATATTTCAAACATTTTTAGCATTTACAGAGGTAGGCACTTGTACAAACACTTATGTTAGGTGTTAGCATTCTAATGTTCAAATGTTAACATGCTAACATTGTCATTGTTGCACGTTTAGCCATTTTTATAGGTAGACACTATTATGCTGGGTGTCAGCATGCTAATGTTAGAATGTTAACATGATAATATTGTCATTGTCACATTTTTAGCCATTTTTATAGGTAGACACTATTATGCTGGGTGTCAGCATGCTAATGTTAGAATATTAACATGCTAACATTGTCATTGTCGCATTTTTAGCCATTTTTATAGGTAGACACTATTATGCTGGGTGTTAGCATGCTAACTTTAGCATGTTAACATTGCATTTTTTGCAAATTTCATGAATATGAACTTGCTAATTAGCATGCTAACATATTTTAAACATTTTTAGCATTTACAGAGGTAGGCACTTGTACAAACACTTATGTTAGGTGTTAGCATTCTAATGTTCAAATGTTAACATGCTAACATTGTCATTGTCGCATTTTTAGCCATTTTTATAGGTCGACACTATTATGCTGGGTGTCGGCATGCTAATGTTAGAATGTTAACATGATAACGTTGTCATTGTCACATTTTTAGCCATTTTTATAGGCAAACACTATTATGCTGGGTGTTAGCATGCTAACTTTAGCATGTTAACATTGCATTTTTGCAAATTTTATGAATATGAACTTGCTAATTAGCATGTTAACATATTTGGAACATTTTTAGCATTTACAGAGGTAGGCACTTGTACAAACACTTGTGTTAGGTGTTAGCATTCTAATGTTCAAATGTTAACATGCTAACATTGTCTTTGTCACATTTTTAGCCATTTTATAGGCAAACACTATTATGCTGGGTGTTAGCATGCTAACTTTAGCATGTTAACATTGCATTTTTTGCACATTTCATGAATATGAACTTGTTAATTAGCATGTTAACATATTTCGAACATTTTTAGCATTTACAGAGGTAGGCACTTGTACAAACACTTATGTTAGGTGTTAGCATTCTTATGTTCAAATGTTAACATGCTAACATTGTCATTGTTGCATTTTTTGCCATTTTTATAGGTAGACACTATTATGCTGTGTGTCAGCATGCTAATGTTAGAATGTTAACATGATAACATTGTCATTGTCACATTTTTAGCCATTTTATAGGTAAACACTATTATGCTGGGTGTTAGCATGCTAACTTTAGCATGTTAACATTGCATTTTTGCAAATTTCATGAATATGAACTTGCTAATAAGCATGTTAACATATTTCGAACATTTTTAGCATTTACAGAGGTAGGCACTTGTACAAACACTTATGTTAGGTGTTAGCATTCTAATGTTCAAATGTTAACATGCTAACATTGTCTTTGTTGCATTTTTAGCCATTTTTATAGGTAGACACTATTATGCTGGGTGTTAGCATGCTAACTTTAGCATGTTAACATTGCATTTTTTGCAAATTTCATGAATATGAATTTGCTAATTAGCATGCTAACATATTTGGAACATTTTTAGCATTTACAGAGGTAGGCACTTGTACAAACACTTATGCTTGGTGTTAGCATTCTAATGTTCAAATGTCAACATGCTAACATTGTCATTGTCGCATTTTTAGCCATTTTTATTGGTAGACACGATTATGCTGGGTGCTAGCATGCTAACTTTAGCATGTTAACATTACATTTTTTGCAAATTTCGTGAATATGAACTTGCTAATTAGCCTGCTAACATATTTCGAACATTTTTAGCATTTACAGAGGTAGGCACTTGTACAAACACTTATGTTAGGTGTTAGCATTCTAATGTTCAAATGTTAACATGCTAACATTGTCATTGTTGCAATTTTAGCCATTTTTATAGGTAGACACTATTATGCTGGGTGTCAGCATGCTAATGTTAGAATGTTAACATTGCATTTTTTGCAAATTTCATGAATATGAACTTGCTAATTAGCATGCTAACATAGTTCGAACATTTTTAGCATTTACAGAGGTAGGCACTTGTACAAACACTTATGCTTGGTGTTAGCATTCTAATGTTCAAATGTTAACATGCTAACATTGTCTTTGTCGCATTTTTAGCCATTTTTATAGGTAGACACTATTATGCTGGGTGTTAGCATGCTAACTTTAGCATGTTAACATTGCATTTTTTGCAAATTTCATGAATATGAACTTGCTAGTTAGCATGCTAACATATTTCGAACATTTTTAGCATTTACAGAGGTAGGCACTTGTACAAACACTTATGTTAGGTGTTAGCATTCTAATGTTCAAATGTTAACATGCTAACATTGTCTTTGTCACATTTTTAGCCATTTTTATAGGCAAACACTATTATGCTGGGTGTTACCATGCTAACTTTAGCATGTTAACATTGCATTTTTTGCAAATTTCATGAATATGAACTTGCTAATTAGCATGTTAACATATTTCAGACATTTGTAGGATTTACAGAGGTAGGCACTTGTACAAACACTTATGTTAGGTGTTAGCATTCTAATGTTCAAATGTTAACATGCTAACATTGTCATTGTCACATTTTTAGCCATTTTTATAGGTAAGCACTATTATGCTGGCAGTTAGCATGCTAACTTTAGCATGTTGACATTGCATTTTTTGCAAATTTCATGAATATGAACTTGCTAATTGAACATTTTTAGCATTTACAGAGGTAGGCACTTGTACAAACACTTATGTTAGGTGTTGGCATTGTACTGTTCAAATGTTAACATGCTAACATTGTCATTGTCACATTTGTAGCCATTTTTATAGGTAGACACTATTATGCCGTGTGTCAGCATGCTAATGTTAGAATGTTAACATGATAACATTGTCATTGTCACATTTTTAGCCATTTTATAGGTAAACACTATTATGCTGCGTGTTAGCATGCTAACTTTAGCATGTTAACATTGCATTTTTGCAAATTCCATGAATATGAACTTGCTAATTAGCATGCTAACATATTTTGAATGTTCAAATGTTAACATGCTAACATTGTCATTGTCGCATTTTTAGCCATTTTTATAGGTAGACACTATTATGCTGGGTGTTAGCATGCTAACTTTAGCATGTTAACATTGCATTTTTTGCAAATTTCATGAATATGAATTTGATAATTAGCATGCTAACATATTTGGAACATTTTTAGCATTTACAGAGGTAGGCACTTGTACAAACACTTATGTTAGGTGTTAGCATTCTAATGTTCAAATGTCAACATGCTAACATTGTCATTGTCGCATTTTTAGCCATTTTTATTGGTAGACACTAGTATGCTGGGTGTCAGCATGCTAATGTTAGAATGTTAACATGATAACATTGTCATTGTCACATTTTTAGCCATTTTTATAGGTAGACACTTTATGCTAGGTGTTATCATGCTAACTTTAGCATGTTAACATTGCATTTTTGCAAATTCCATGAATATGAACTTGCTAATTAGCATGCTAACATATTTTGAATGTTCAAATGTTAACATGCTAACATTGTCATTGTCGCATTTTTAGCCATTTTTATAGGTAGACACTATTATGCTGGGTGTCAGCATGCTAATGTTAGAATGTTAACATGATAACATTGTCATTGTCACATTTTTAGCCATTTGTATAGGAGTGCCTGGAGAAAACCCACGCATGCACGGGGAGAACATCCAAACTCTAGTCTTTATTGTCTGTAAAATTGGACAGAAGACCAGGCATCCAAGACTAGAGTAACCTTATAAACTTTTTTTTTTTTGGCTTTCACATGTGACTGTCAGACAATGTTGAAGTTTCTCGGTTGGTGCCAAACATATGTTCAGGTGTCACTCTTGACTGGGGCCTGTTTTAGGGCTCCAGAGATTTCCAGTGTATGTGCATAGTCAGACAAGTATTAACAGACATGGCAATGGTTTGTGTCTCTGCTGTGTGAGGAGAAATGCACATGTGGGCGCTAGGTGGTTTTAGTTGAAGCCAACATGTCACATCTGCTGTACATTGCCATTCTTGTTTTGGAGGAATCTTGTTCGCAGACTTGGCGGTGTGAAACATGTCGTCAGCTATGTAGTGTGTATGCCTCACAGGCATTTTTTTATGGCGTTTGCGTCATAGAGTTGTTTGTGGCTATGGATCATTTCTGTTTAGACATTGCTAAAAAAAAAACAAGATGACGCATGAAAGAATTACTCTGGTGGCAACAGAGGCTGTTGTCCACTGTTGTCTACGGTGGATGTTTGAATTAAAAAAAAATAAACACACATTTTCTGACATGGAAAATATGTTTTTATATTACTTTCATCCAAGACTATTATGTAAAGCAAAAATATATTCACTCATTTTCTACCGCTTATCCTAACGAGGGTCGCAGGGGTGCTGGAGCCTATCCCAGCTGTCTTCGGGCGAGAGGTGGGGTACACCCAGGACTGGTGGCCAGCCAATCACAGGACACATATAGACAAACAACGATTCACACTCACATTCATACCTATGGACAATTTGTAGTCGCCAATTAACCTAGCATGTTTTTGGAATGTGGCAGGAAACCGGAGTACCCGTACCCGGAAAAAACCCACATATGCACGGGGAGAACATGCAAACTCCACACAGAGATGGCTGCAAAAATATATATCACGTTTCTTTTTCTGTCAAAATTTACATGATAAAATATGGGGACATTACAAGAAAAACAATGGTGAGTGAAGTAAAATATGACG